>NC_045554.1:2133172-2140672 GCF_009769535.1 Thamnophis elegans
GATAATTTGCCCCCCCTTTGCCAAGGCACTTACACAAACAATTAAAATATGATTACAATAAATAAACAGCAATAATTAAAACATCATAAAGCAGGCAGCAGCCAAATCGAGGCAAATATTAAACAAACAAACGAAGAGAAGAAGAAAACCCCACACACAAATGGCAATTGTCAAAGAAGGCAATGGAGGAATGGAGGAAAATTCATCCTGTAAATCTCCAGTCAGCTTCACATCTAATTCTCCCGTGAAAACGGCGAAGATTTTTGGCAGGCTGGCTTTCTTTGGGGGGGAGGAGAAGGAAGAAAAAGGAAAGACATATTTCGAAAGAGCTATAAATTAATCAGTTTTGCCCGATCATGCAATACTCTTTTTTTCACTGGAATTCATCCCAGTCTTGGAAAAGCAGAAAACGAATGCCAAGTCCTCCATACGGTATTGTAATTCCTACCGCAAAGCCAAAGCGGCGTATCGAATATTCTCCCAAACCTCAATCTATTTTAACAGAATTGTGGCGAAAGGAAAGGGGGCAAGAAGAAGTGGGAGGCCTTCTAGTCCATCCCCTGAATGCCACTTTAGAGAAAGAGCTGTCCAGTGTCTTCTTCAAAGCCTCCCATGATGGAGCACCCATAACTTCTGGAGACAAGCCGTTCCACTGATTAAGAGTTCTCACTGTCAAGAAATTTCTCCTTAGCTCCAGCTTTGGGTCTGGCCTTGCCTAGTTTCCATCCACTGCTTCTCCTCCCACCTCCAGATACATTGCCAGATGTTTAACAAAAGAAACTGGTGGCTGAAATGATTTAGTGGAAAGTATTTTTGGTGGCCTGCAACAAAGTATTGTAGACTTCAACCAAGCAAAACAGCCCTAAAAGTCCTTGCAAGCGGAACATCTACCAAAAGTTTCAGGTGTTGAATCCATGCAGACGTTGAAGACCCAACAATGGGGTCATAAGAAAAGCAAGTAAGGCTTCAATAGTCCCAAGAGGCAGCTGGACTTTCTGGTTTCTTGCCTCTAAGGAGGGGAGAAGCACCTTTGGGACAACAATGGCCTGGATGAATGAGAATCCCTGTAACGTTCTAGGAGTTTGTTTTCTCCTGTGTGGTTCAGCGTGACTCTGCAAGCCCTAGTATGAACTGGGCCATGGAGGACACACACCTACACAAGGAACTATATTACAACAAATCACCTCAGAAATAAGACTTCAAGAGCATTAAGTTCAGGAGCCCAAGGTCTTTAAGCCACTTTAATAGAATCCTAGACTTGGCACCAACAATAACTGAGTAGAAAGTTGAGTTCCATAATCAGGACATCTCTCCTAAGGTCTTCCTATTGTGGTTGCCCATCGCCAACATCTGGGCAAGATGGCACCATCAAGAGAGCACTTCAACTTATCTGCAACTGCGGTCAAAAATACTTAAGAGAAAAGATGACCTCTTAGCGTCTTGTCCTGAGCTGCACAAGTCCTTCGTCCAATCAGACAACCTCGATATATTCTGTTGATGATCTGATCATTCTTCTTATTGATAAGATCTTCTTATTGATAAGACCCCCAAATCCCACTCCGCCCATCCCTCCCCTCCCAGGAGTCCCCACGTAGCCCGTTTTGGACGTAGGTGAGTGCAGGGTGAATGTGGAGGCTCGGGGAGGGTAAAAAACAGGCTTACTGGACGTTCTGGAAGTTTCTGGCCTCCAGAGGACTTCCAGAGCTTGGGGAGGCCTTTTTCGCCCTCCCAGAGGCTCATGAAAAGTCTCTGGAGCCCAGAGGGCAAAAATGTCCCCCCCCCAATGAGGAGCAGGAGGTCGACTTGGCCATGCCCACCCAGCAACCGAGCAGAGAACCCCTTGCTAAAAATTTTGAAGCCCACCCCTGGATACATTTAGTGGCATGGAGCAGGATCTTGTTTATGAGTGACCACAAACACCGAAGATTGTTGTTTTGCACAGCAATGAGAAAGGAGAACTGGACTGATCATCTACCATCCCAGAAATGAAGGAAGAGATGCAACAATCCTTGTTGGACTCAAAGAAGTGGTGAAATTCATTTTTTTAAACTACTGGTTCTATGGGCGTGGCTTGGTGGGCGTGGCAGGGGAAGGATACTGCAAAATCTCCATTCTCACCCCACTCTGGGCCCAGCCAGAGGTGATATTTGCCAGTTCTCCGAACTACTCAAAATGTCTACTACTGGTTCTCTGAACTACTCAAAATTTCCACTACCGGTTCTCCCCGAACTACTCACAATTTCCACTACCGGTTTTCCGAACTACTCAAAATTTCCACTACCAGTTCTCTGAACTACTCAAAATTTCCACTACCGGTTCTCCGAACTACTCAAAATTTCTACTACCGGTTTTCCGAACTACTCAAAATTTCCACTACCGGTTCTCTGAACTACTCAAAATTTCCACTACCGGTTCTCCGAACTACCCAAAATTTCCACTACCAGTTCTCTGAGCTACTCAAAATGTCCACTACCAGTTCTCCAAACTACTCACAATTTCCACTACCAGTTCTCCGAACTACTCAAAATTTCCACTACCAGTTCTCCAAACTACTCACAATTTCCACTACCAGTTCTCCAAACTACTCACAATTTCCACTACCAGTTCTCTGAACTACTCAAAATTTCCACTACCAGTTCTCCGAACTACTCACAATTTCCACTACCGGTTTTCTGAACTACTCAAAATTTCCACTACCAGTTCTCCAAACTACTCACAATTTCCACTACCAGTTCTCTGAACTACTCAAAATTTCCACTACCGGTTCTCCGGACTACTCAAAATTTCCACTACCGGTTCTCCGGAACCTGTCAGGACCTTCTGGATTTTACCCCTGATCCAAAGCCAACAAGAGAATTGGCCTTGTTTCTAGACCTCATGAAAAGAAACCTCGCAAGAGCTGGAAGGAGCTTAAGCGAGGTCTTTGGGAGTCAGAAATTTTCATTTTGTTGGCCAGAAGACAGCAACGGGGGTGGTGGTGGTGGTGGGAGGGTTGTGTGTTCAAATACACACAAATTTTTGCAAGACCCCAGAGCCGACTTTGCTTAGCAAAACATTTTGAGAACCGTGATTTATTGAAACGCGTGGAGCGCACACAAACAGACATATGGAGACCCGTTCTTGGTCCTATTCCATTTTTGGGATTTTTATAAATAGGAAGAGAAAGGTGTTGGGGTTTATTTTACGACAACTCCTAAAGGGAAATTATGCAGAGTAATAAAATAAAAGCAAATCATAAATGAAGAAAAGGAAAGGGATGGAAGATGGAATAAATTGCGAGCGGGGAGGAAGACACCCATATGTGAAAAGCAAAAATCTGTGTTAGCAAAACTGTAGAGCGACTGCAGCTGCTTCTGGTTAAATATTGGAAAAGCGGAGCGTTTAAAACACAACTTTTGACAGAAAACAGCTTAGCTGGAAACGTAAAGCTGGAAAGCAAAACGTTTTGATTTCTCTTGACTATTTCAGACAGGCCCATCCCCAAGAGGTGCGCAAGTTGCACTTCTCTTTTGTGAAGAAGCAAAAAAAGAAGGCTAGCATCCTTAGATATTGAATTATAACGTCGATCCCATTGCAGTTCTATGGTTCCATATTATGCTGATTTTATTCTGGTTTCATTTCAATTTAATACATGGTCTCCTATGTTGTATGGTCCACAGGTGTTTGCTAAATTTGTATGTCAGGAATTGCACGATCCCTGTAGATGCCATACACTAAATAAAGAAACAAGAAACATAGCAAAAAGGAAAAATGGCAATTCCCTCATTAAATAAGCCTCAACAGGCTGGGTTCATGGATCTTACCGAGCCAAAAATCATGGTTTATACACCACCACCTTCCTAGCCAGGCAAAAACCAAACCAATCGTGGCTTAGCATGATACACACAAAACACATTATATAATGCCTCTGACCCACCACAATTAAGCAGCATATAAATTGAATAACCAAGTTACTACATTACCAAGTATTTAAATGATTCAATAACTAATAAAGAATATTTGTAGCTCAGGTTAAAATGAGGGGCCCTTGACGGTCTCTGAGCTTGATTCTTTTCTTGCAGACGTTTCATTACCCAGCTAGGTAACATCATCACTGCTAGAAGGAAGTGGGGTTTGCTCTCAATTTACTACTCCTCGCTAGCACCGATGATGTTGCTTAATTTGAGCAATGAAACATCTGCAAGGAAACAACCAAGCTCTGAGAGCACCAAGAACCCCATAATTAAATAACTAACTAAATAACTAAATACATAACTAACTAAATAACTAAATACATAACTAACTAACTAAGTAACTAAGTAACTAAGTAACTAAATAACTAAATAACTAATTAAATAACTAAATAACTAACTAATTAAATAACCAAATAACCAACTAAATAACTAAATAACTAAATAACTAAATAATAACTAACTAAATAAATAAATAACTTAATAACTAAATAACCAAATAACCAAATAACCAAATAACTAAATAACTAAATAACTAAATAACTAAATAACTAACTTAATAACTAAACAACTAAACAACTAAATAACTAAATAACTAAATAACCAAATAACCAAATAACCAAATAACTAAACAACTAAATAACTAACTAAATAACTAACTAAATAACTGAATAACTAAACAACTAAGTAACTAACTAACTAACTAAATAACTAAATAACCAAATAACCAAATAACCAACTAACTAAATAAGTAAATAAGTAAATAACTAAATAACTAAATAACTAAATAACCAAATAACCAAATAACCAACTAACTAAATAACTAAATAGCTAAATAACTAAATAACTAACTTAATAACTAAACAACTAAACAACTAAATAAGTAAATAACTAAATAACTAAATAACTAAATAACTAAATAACCAAATAACCAAATAACCAAATAACCAAATAACTAAACAACTAAATAGCTAACCAAATAACTAAATAACTAAATAACTAAATAAAATAACTAAATAACTAAATAGCAACTTAAATGTGCAAAATTCATGTATCCTTTTGCCATGTCCCAAAAATACACCAGCTTTGCAATTATTCTCCTCTAAGTGTGTACCTCTTGCAAAAACATTCAGCTGCTCCCCAACCGCCCAAAATATTTGGGGATTTCCCCTTTTCTGGGAGGAGGGGGTGCTCCCAAAAATGCATTGGTACATATCAATGAATCAATCCAAGTTTTTTTTTTTTAAGGTTTGTTTTTTCCCCTCTTTGAGCTTTGGAGAAACGGAGACTCCTCTCGAGGGATAACGCTGGTTCAGAGAGGAGGCCCGAAGGCTGTGGCCGTTTTGTTTCTGGCACCTCTCCAGAGAGGTGGGACCTTTCTTCCCCGGCCACAGGTGCAAAGATGGGCTGGGTGGGTTTGGGAAGAGGGCAGCGGGCGAGAGGTTAACCCTGGATTTAGGCTGGTCATCCTCTGGGGGTGTCGCCGGTGGCAGGGGGACCGGGATGCCAAGCCACCGGCCCCAGCTGTCACTCGGAACGATGAATTGCATGCTATGCGGAGGTGTTGACAGGAGCAGCTGGACTTCCCCGAGTGATGAAAAGGAGACCAAATTCATTTTGAGTTCAGGCAGATCGCTTGTTAGATGCCGCTGGGAAGGGGGGGGTGGAAAGCACACAAGGAGGAGGAGGCCACAACAGCAGACGTACTCCCCCTCCTGGCTGAGAAGGACCCCCACATCCTGAACTCCATTGCGGGTGGGGGGGAGCAGAAAATCGAATCTTGTCATGTTTCTGAAGCTTGGGCACTTTAGGATGGGTGGATTTCTCAACACTCATAGGTAAGATAAAGGCTCCCCTTGCACATGTGAGCTAGTCGTTCCCGACTCTAGGGGGCGGTGTTCATCTCCGTTTCAAAGCCGAAGAGCCAGCGCTGTCCGAAGACGTCTCTGTGGTCATGTGGCTGGCATGACTCAAGGCCGATATTTAACAAACTTAGTGCTGGAAAGTGCCGTTCATTTATTTATTTGTTTCATTCTGTCTGCATAGCTGCTGCCCATCTCACCAAGGCAAAGCACATCCTTTTAAAACACCCGTATAAATAACGAAGGATGAAAATAATCGTAACCACAGAATTCTGGCATGTCGTCTGGTGCCCAGTGAAGCACCGGGTCATCGGGAATCATATGATTGTGATCCTCCCTTGGCGATCTTAAGGGTTTGAAACGTGTAGTTTTTAAACAGCAACAAAGCTGCAAATCTTCTGTTTCTGCTAATTACGTGGTTAATTATAGAATCTATAAAGGACACAACCTTGCTTAGATGCATATTCTCCCGCTGGTTGCTGGCATAGATGAGGGCATCATTTGGTGGGTTGGCCATGAATTTAGTTGCTAGAGCAGGTACTAAATAAAGGTAAAAGAGATGAACATGAAGATATCATATCTCCATATCATTTCCTTTAGTGTAAAAAGAAGAAATATTGGCACCTATGCGAGGATCATCCATTCAATCTAGAGCAGAGTTTCTCAACCGGGGCGACCTTAAGATATGTGGACTTCAACTCCCAGAATTCCCCATCCAGCAGGTATGAACTTCAACTCCCAGAATTCCCCATCCAGCATGTGGAGATTTCAACTCCCAGAATTCCCCATGCAGCACGTGGGGATTTCAACTCCCAGAATTCCCCATCCAGCATGTGGAGACTTCAATTCCCAGAATTCCCCAACCACCATCTGTGGACTTCAACTCCCAGAATTCCCCATCCAGCATGTGTGGACTTCAACTCCCAGAATTCCCCATCCAGCAGGTATGAACTTCAACTCCCAGAATTCCCCATCCAGCATGTGGAGATTTCAACTCCCAGAATTCCCCATCCAATATGTGGGGACTTCAACTCCCAGAATCCCCCAGCCATGCAGACAAATCCTATTCCAGTCCCTTTTCCATAGAGATAGGACAGAATGCATGCAGTGTAATGCGATATACAGTACGTCTGTATATGTGTTTTACAAAATGCCAGGGATGTTTCGCTTTTATTAAACACTAAATTGACGAGGCCCAGCACTTTATTAAAGTGTCAGAGTCAGGGTTCCTTTGTTCTAATTACGGATGCTAACAAGGCAGGCAGTGCTGTGGGTGGAGGCGCCTGGCTGTGGGCAGCTGTGCATCCCGCAACGGATGGGGTGTGCTATTGTTAAGTCACACCTTCTACGCTACGATTTGCACCTCGAGGAATCTCATTAATACCCTGTCTGACCAGACAGTGGAGCAAACCTTGGTGGACCGGGGCAGGGGGGGGGGGGGGGGGCTTTTAAAAAAATATGTCCCCCCCCCCCAAACCAACTTTTATGACAGGGCTTTCTTCCATGCAAGGACTGTCACATCAACATCCGACTTAATTGAATTCTTAATGAAGGGAGATGGTTTCTCCGGGAGCGGCTGTGCCAGCTGGGTGTAACCAGCGGGAGAACAATGCAATGTCCGTTTACTTATTTATCATTTACCGGTATTAGATTTTTTTTTTAATCGCGGCCTTTATTACTTTAGAAGT
>NC_045554.1:2145672-2179350 GCF_009769535.1 Thamnophis elegans
AAAGAAAAAGTGAGAGAGAGATGAAAGAAAAAAAGGAAAAAGGGACAGAGAGACAAAAGGAAGGAGAGAGAGAGAGGGAGGGAGAGAGAGAGAGAAAACACATGGCCGGCAAGCCACTCCCACCAGGTCACATGGCTGGCAAGCCACTCCCACAAAGGAGGCCACACCCACAGAGTAGGTTCGAAAATTTTTTGAACTATGATCAACCTTGCCACTGAACTATGGTCAACCTTGCTTAGCATCTGAACCAGGGGTCAGAAACCTCAAACACTCAAAGAGCCACAAAGGTCCTAACCGGAAGCCCCCCCCCCATTCAATTCGGAAGTTGACCCAAAGTCCGGTTCCCCCACCATAGAGTCTCCTCCTAGCACTGCGTCCTTTTTCCTCTACCTGTCCTAACCGAAAGCCCTATTAATGGTGGAGCCACCAAGTGGTGAGAGGGAGCCGCAACAGAGGGATGGAAGAGCCACATGCAGCTCCAGAGCCGCAGATTGCTGCTGACCATAGGTGTATGGATCAAGAGATCCCTTCAGGGCTTGTTGCTGGATTCAGTTGGATTTTTAGACCAAAAACACAGGCCAGCTGTGCCCTACCCAAAAGTTGCTGAAGAACAGATCCAAACAGAAAGATGACCAAGGATCAAGGAAGTTGGGTCTCTAATCTAACAGCTTCGAACTCTGGAACTGTTTGACCTCTGAAATTGTTCAGCACCAAGTAGTAGATCTTGATGTCTTTCTGTCTGTTGGACAGTTTGCCGAATCAGAAACAGAGAAGCTCATGAGAACCTTCAAACTGAAGGTCTTTCCAGGGTCAAGTTCTGAAATAATCTCAAGAGAAGAATTGGAGCATACAAGGCAAAATTGTTGCAAGGTTGATGTTGGAAAGCTGGAGAACAGATATCCTATCAGAAGCCACCTTCTGTTGTGGCCCGCCGGTGGCCAGCAGAGCTGGCAGCAGAGTCGGACAATGAAGAGGTTGGGGAGGAACATGGGCCAGTCCTGGGGGCTGAGGAAAGCTCAGACGAGGGTTCTACGTCGGAGGCAGAGAAGGAGCTAGACAGCAGTGAGGCAGAAGAACAGCTGGAGCCTGTTCCCAGTGTGCACATGCGCAGAGCTGCCAAAAGACATCTAAGAAAGAAGGGTTAACTTGGGAGCAAAGCCACACCTTGGAGGTGATTGGCCCCTCCCATAGGGAACAAATGAGGAGCGAACGGTGAGAGGGGCTTTTGCAGGAAACAATTTGTTCCTTCGGTCGTTTCAAGAGTGGAAAGTTCTGCTTGTGACTATAGGAGACTCTGTGCCAAGTTTTGCCTCGCCCTCCATTTGGAAACTAGTTATCTGGCAGCTCTCCGAGCGAGATAAGGTTCGTGTGGATGAATATTCCTCGGAAAGACTGTTTGCTAAGCCTTGCTGACTGTGAATGAAAGGAATTCAGTCAAAAGGGGTTCTTCCGGGACCAAGACTTTGCTTCTTGCTTTTTAAGGAAGCCCTGGGTCAAAACACCTTCTGAGGGTAGGAGAAACACCCACGAAGAGGTTCTACTTTGGAGAAAGCTTCTTCTTGGCTCATAAACAGGTATTTGTAGGCCAGACTGAGAGCTCTATCCAGTAGCTCAGTGGTCTCCAACCTTGGCAACTTTAAGACCTGTGGACTTCAACTTCCAGAGTTGTGGTCTTAAAGTTGCCAAGGTTGGAGACCACTGCAGTAGCTAACTGTAACAAAATCTAGTGGAAGACCAGGGAAATTCTAGATGATTCACCAGACAAATGTGACATTTTTTTCCTCCGTCACAAAACTGACTTATCGTAGCCTTGATGTTCCTTCATGTTGGGCTCCGGTTCAATTAGAAAGAAAACCCACCAAGTCTGAATTAAGACTTGTTCATTAAAAAGAGAGAGGTACTCATTACGCCGCTAATTGCTAACTATGGAGGCGGTCTCTCTTTTTACTGCTCTATTCCATCTCTTAGATGCTGACTTTTCTTCCGGTTCCCCCCCCCCCCCGCCAACAGTCCTACATGTGGGCCACCCAAACCTTCTCCCTTTTTTCCCCTTTTTTCAACTGCCAAGACTGTGCAAACAGCACTCGGGACATTTGCATAAAAATTGGTTGCAACAAGCAATTAGCACTTCATTAATAATCAATGAAGTGCCAATTTACACATTGCCCAAAAGCAAATTGTAAATTCAATTTGAGTCTAGAATCGAGAATTCAGGGCTTGGCAAAGAAAGAAGAGGGGTTAGGATGGGGGAGGACTTTTCAGCTCAGCCTCTGGTGGGAATGCAACCCCTCCCCCCCACCCCCAAAAATCCACTCCTGCTTCCAGGATCTGAAGCCATTGAAAACAGAAATGCTTCCCCCCGTCCCGCCGCCCCTTCATGGATCTATCTTGTGTTGCATTCTGGGATATCTGTCTAGCATGAATGGGAATATTGCAAAACCATAAGAGATCTTCCCTTATTTGTTGGTCCGTTGCGTCCATGTCGCAAAAGATCTTGTCAATCTCTTTTCCATTCCTCTTTTTCCATTCTGGGGTGGGGACATGCAATTTAATAATGACTACTGTAATGCGCTCTACATGGGGCTGCCCCTGAAAAGTGTTCGGAGACTACAACTAGTCCAGAATGCAGCCGCGCGAGCGACACCTATCCTCCGCGAGCTGCACTGGCTCCCTATTGGTCTTCGAGCGCGATTCAAGGTGCTGGTCATTACCTTTAAAGCCCTACATGGCCTAGGACCCGGATATCTGCGAGACTGTCTGCTGCCACAAACCTCCCAACGACCGATAAGATCGCACAGGGAGGGCCTTCTCCGGGTGCCGTCAGCCAGACAATGTCTGCTGGCAACCACCCGGGGGAGGGTCTTCTCTGTAGCTGCTCCGACCCTCTGGAATAAACTGCCCCCAGAGATCCGGACCCTACCCACTCTCATGGCCTTCCGAAAGGCTCTTAAGACCTGGCTATTCTGGCAGGCCCTGGGCTGTTGAACTCATGACTGAGGTCCAGCCCCGATTAGACTGGGTGTATGTTGTGGCTTTTTAAATCTATGTTTCTGTGTTTTTAACTTTTCTATTTTTTAAATGTATTTGTTGTAAGCCGCCTGGAGTCCTTCAGGATTGGGCGGCCTATAAATTCATTAAATCTAATCTAAATCTAATCTAATTGTATCCTAAATTCACTCCAACTTTGGATTTAGAGTAGAATTAACACCCCCCCTCCCCTCCAGTGGGCCATTGTTCAGAGCTATTCCCTTACCTGAACATAGAATAACCCCAGGCAAGCAAAGAAGCAGAGTGTGGGAGGGACTTCCGATTTCCCACTGGCTTCCCCATCAACATTCCTTGTGGGAAGTCGGCAGGAGCACTGTAAATGAAGACCGCGTGACTGTGGCTGATCGCAGCGGCATGGCGGCTCTGAAGCAGCCACAGCTTTGCCGAATTTCAATCCTACAGGAGCCCTGGGTCTCCATGTTTAAACTAGCCCTTTTGAGGTCAGTGGGTTCAAAAACAGATGCCCTCTGATGCACCTTTCTGCCCAACTGAAGATTACAGCCAGAACATCGGAGATTGATTTACTTTGGCCCTTTCTCTGCAAAGTCTGTTGGGACAGGTTTTTAAAAACCTCTCTTCTTTGAGACTGATCCGATCCAAAAGACTCCAACCAAAATGAAAAGACAAGGAACGACAGATGGGAATGGAGTGGGGAGGCGATTCACATCTAGCAAGATTGGAACCTGGGGCTCCCCAACCAGCGAATGCTACAGCAACGCTGACTCCCCCTCCCTTCTGCTTTTTAGAGTCTTATATTTATTTAAGAGTGGCTTATCCCAGTTTTCCACTTAAGAAGCACTCCGTGCTGCTAGCAAGATAATTAAAAACAGCGTTTAAAATATAACTGCAGAAAACCACCCTTAAAAATATACACTGTTTATTTTTGGCATTGGCTGAATTCACCCATCTCTACCATTTTCTTTGCCGTGGTTTATCGAATAAGCTGCCATTGCCTGCATCCACACAGCATAGGAAGTCTTAATCAAGATTTACAGTCAAGTAACACACAAGCAAACATCCTTGATTTATCGCTTTGTATGACTTCAAGACTCCGATCTCTAGGGCTTTGAGCAACATTTTCCCCCCTGAATCTGGTTTGTTCTGACCAAGGCTTCCCAAGAGGACTCCTTGTCCCAGCAAAAAATCCTTTTATTAATTGATTGTTAATTCTGATCATTCATGTCCAGCAAAGTCTTTCAAGAGAGGATTTACAGTCACAGACCTTATCTGGCTTGGAGAGCTGCCAGGCCGATATCTGCAAAACTTGGCAAGGAATCTTGGAGAGTCACGAACCAATTAAGCGAACTAATTGTCTCCTGCAAACTCCACTCCCCTTTCGCTCCCCTTTTATTTCCTCTGGGAGGGGCCATTCATCATCCACCTGTGGGCTTACTCCCCAGTCGACCCCTGTTCTTTAGCTGCTCCCTTCGTCTGGCAACTATCCGCATGCGCACACTGGGAACAGGCTCCAGCTGTTCTTCTGCCTCACTGATGTCTGACTCTGAAGGCAGCTGATAACTGTCAGACGGCCCTGGCCCCCTCTCTGCCTCCAACACAGAGCCCTCCTCAGAGCCTTCCCCAGACTCCAGGACTGGCCCAGATTCCTCCCCAGCCTCCTCACCGTCCGAATCTGCTGCCAGGTTTGCTGGCCACACTGGCAGACCACAAAACACCATTTCTAGATGTAGAAATGAATATTCTCCTGAATTATGCGATGTTCTGTTTCCAACCTTGGACACTTACAGCTGTGTGGAATTCTGTATTCCCAGAATTCCCGAGGTTGCATGGCCATGGATGAGAATTCTGGGAGTTGAAGTCCACACTCACCTAGGAACCATGGTGGCTGAGAAATGATGAGCTACAGGGAAGCAGGTGGCGAGAACCGAAAAGGATGGATGGAATAAGTGTGATGGCTGCAAACTCGAGTCTGCCTTCCTTGATGTCCCTGGAAAGAGGTGTTTGCTGGTTTTATATGGCTTTAAATTTTGGGAGACGGAACAAAAATGAGACCAAGAGCTGTTAGGAGAACAACAGTTGAAGTTTTTGCCCAGCATGATAAGGGAAACCAAAAAAAAAAGTTAATAAATTTAAGCGTTTAAGTTATTGATGAAGTAAGAAGAGTTGTTTAATGTGCAAAACATAAGTTAGATCGATCCGGGAGCACACAAATAACTGAAAACTATTGGCACACAAGTATTTTAAGGCTAATTGCAACCATATGCACTTTCTGAGGACATCTCACTTCTAATAGTGCCCGAGAGATTCTGAGGTTAATTGATGCATCTGTTTACCAAGGATTCACGTGGTCTTGGATTTGAGCCCCGAGGGAGCCTGTTATTAAACTAAAGGGTTTAATGAAACACTAAAGAGCAGAGTGGCTAATATTGGAGGAAATTAAATAAAGAGGACAAACTTCATTTTCACAGATGGCCATTGGAGAATGACTTGAAGCATCTAAAGCAAAATGAGTCCTTGAAGGTCATTGTGGTGGTCGAACTTTTGGGAAGAACTTCTGGGTAGGATACCTGGATGAGGCCCTCGACAAACCACATTGCCTCTTCTTGAGCTAATGAAAATATCCCAATCCTACCTTTCATCCCCACTGTGGACAGAGATTCAGAATTCTCCTTTGGGGGCATCTGGAAGGCTTGATTGTACAACATGCAGTGGCTAAGACACAGAGCTTGTCAATCAGAAAGGTTGGCAGTTCCACGGTTCGAATCCCTAGCACCGTGTAACGGAGTGAGCTCCCGTGACTTGTCCCAGCTTCTGCCAACCCAGATGTTCGAAAGCACGTAAAAAATGCAAGTAGAAAAATAGGAACCACCTTTGGTGGGAAGGGAACAGCGTTCCGTGGGCCTTTGCTATTTAGTCATGCCGGCCACATGACCACGGAGACGTCTTCGGACAGCGCTGGCTCTTTGGCTTTGAAACGGAGATGAGCACCGCCCCCTAGAGTTGGGAATGACTAGCACATATGTGCAGTCATGGCAAGTCAAGCAACAGAAGGAAAGGAAACTTTCAAGGACCAGAAGAGGCAAATCTGCTTCACACATTGCATTGGGTTGGGTCAATGAAGCACAGCAGAATGGATTCATTCAGGAACGGAACAAGACCATTGAGTTCAACGGGACATATCTGATGATGGTACCTATTTGGTCAAAGAAGAATATGAAGAAGGCTGTTTCATCATCCATATGACCTCATCTCTCCATGAACCCCTCCCGATTATTTATAAAAATTATAATTCATAGAATTGAGTCCAACAAAAGAGAACATCTAGAGTTCAAGTTTTCAGCCATGGAGGTCGTCTCTGAGCTTAGTTTTCTTGCAAACATTTCATTACCCAACAAGGTAACATCATCAGTGCTTGATGAGGGCGGGGTTCTGTCCTTGTTTCTGTACAACAGCTTGCTTTCCGGTATTGGTAATGGTTGTAGTAGTTCCTTGATTGTTTTCTGCTAGATTGTTTATCTGGGGTTAATCCCTGCTTATCTAGGTGTCGGCTGCTGCAGAGGATTGCTTTCTGCTCTTCCGGTTTCCTTCTTAGCTTTTGTGTTGTCTCTTCTGAAAGGTTTGTCGATGTGATAGATCTCCCTGGGTCTATTGATAGTTGATTTTGGATGAAGTTACCTTGTCGGCTAATGAAGCAAACCACCAAGCTCAGAGAACACCGAATACGTGACAGGTAAAATCTGGGGAAGGAGAGACACGAATGGGACCGTGGAATGATACAGAATGTTGCTGTCTTCCCGGGGTGAAAATATTGTCTCTATCACCAATATTGTCCCCTCCGTGAGCCTCTGCCCCCTCCCCCGCTCCTTAAAAGCCTCGCCAAAGCCTTCCAAAAGTGCCACGTTGGAGAAACCACGCTGAATTTTCCACAATGGAAAATTCATTCGCTGGCCTCGGACATCCCTTTTTTGCTTTTAAAAAAATATTTTTATTGTTATTGTTATTGTTATTATTATTGTTGTTGTTGTTGTTGTTATTGTTGTTGTTATTATTATTGCTATTGCTATTGTTATTGCTATTGTTATTGCTATTGTTATTGCTATTATTGCTATTATTGCTATTATTGCTATTATTGCTATTATTGCTATTATTGCTATTATTGCTATTATTGCTATTATTGCTATTATTGCTATTATTGCTATTATTGCTATTATTGAAATTATTGCTATTATTGCTATTATTGCTATTATTGCTATTATTATTATTTGTTTCCCCTCCCCCTTTTCCCAGCCAGCCTCGCGCCTGATCTGTCAGCCTCTTCCATCCTGATTATCTGGAGACGCCAATTTCAAAGAGACATCTTAATAGTGATGTCAACGAATTAATTAGATGTGTTAATGAGCTAAAAGCAACCCAAATTAAATTAATGCAGTAATAAGCACAGACAGCAAAATTAGCTCCAATTTCTGTAAATGATTCTGAACTGTACACATCTCATCCTGCTAGAACATCACCATCCCCCAAAGCTAATCAAGAACTCCAGTGCAATTAACTGCTTAATTACAAAACACACACTCAGCCCGTAAGAGCCAACAGCGGGGAGGGAAGGCTGAACGCATCGAACAAAAACTAGATGCTCTTCACCGATGGTATCCACTTATCTTCGCTACCGGTTCGCAAATGGGGGCACACACCCGCCCGCATCTGCGCATGCATCTCTGTGCATGCATTCCGTCTTCCGCGCATGCACTTTACTTAAAAAAAATGTCCTAAATGGGATGCCATAGAGCCGGGGCGGGTATAGCCCATGATTTCTGCTACCGGTTCGGCCGAACCGGTTACAACTAACAGAATACCGGAATCTCTGGATTTGTTTCTCTTTTCATGCTCAGAAGCTGGAAGGCCAGGAAGAAACCAGGGAAAGAGAAAGTCGGAGCCGTGGAGATCTCCAAGGGAATGCCAGTCTTCGGTTCTCGCCTGTAGGGGGCACCAGGATGTGCCAAGATGGCTGATGGCACAGGGGGAAAGGGGACAAGCTGGAGAAATGGAGGCCAACAGACTTGTTGGGTGTCTTCTTCACCAAAGGTTCCACAGATACTTTGGTTGAGTGGATCCCATTTTCGTGGAAGGCGGCATTCTCCTGGCAACTTGAAGGAGGAGGAGGAGGAGGAACAGGCTGAGATAGAGCAAGACATTAAACATTGAGTGGGGTGTTGGCCGTTTGACTCCCTGAGATGAGTTGGTGCCAATGACGAAGAAGGGGAAGTCTCAGAGGGGTTGGTTCTTCAGCCATTCTTCTCACTAATAATTGTGGAGGTCAAGAAATGATGTGGCATCGGCCAAAATGAGGTGTCCTTCTGCTCTACACCCCACCCAAGGGTTAAAGGTACATTTAAGGGTGCCCTTCAAAACATTGGGCAGCTTAACCCATGGACCAAAAGCTGAAGAACTCTTTTGAGTCCATTGCTTCTCATCCTTTTCCAGGAATTCAAGTAAAATCCACAGTTTGTCAAATAGCTACAGAAAATCAACCTTTGGGGGTCAAATGGGGCTCACCAGAACTGGTATCAGTGTGTTTCCACCACAGACCCTTCACCTCCACCCTCCGAGGCAGGGACCTCCTCTTAATTTAGGAACAACCTGTTTGTGACCTCAATGCCCCTTTCGGTCAACCATCCCAACATGAGTAGACCAGCTTCAATCGGAGAGACCAATCTGAAAGTCTTCACGTCAAGAGCATTAGCATCAAAGGACACCCTCATGATGTGATGTTCAGAGTTATTAGTTCGTTCAGCGAGAGAGGAATCTCTGCGATAACGATGCGGGTGAGGGGAAGAGAGGAGAGATTGACGGTGATAAATCGAAGGGTCTGTCCCTCCCCCGTCCTCCTCCCCTTCCCCCTGCACCTTTTATAGCAATTAGTTCAGTCTGTTAATAAGCAAAGGATATTTTTAGTTAATTTCAGTTCCAGTTAATTGATTCAGAAGTGAAACCCAGCAACTGAGTTAATTGATCCATGCATCTTACACAGTAACGGCCACGCAGTCCCTTGGCAACTGTCACTGCTGGGACCCATAAAGAAGAGATGAAAACAGAGAGAAGAACCCATAAAAGTGTGAGAGGATTGCCAGGTGGGGGGGAGGAGGAGGGGGAGGAGGAGGGAGGAGGAGGAAGAAGGAGAAGGTGGAGAGAAGGGAGGAGGAAGAAGGAGGAGGAGGAGAGAAGGAGGAGGAGGCGGAGAGAAGGAGGAGGAGGAGGAAGAAGGAGGAGGAGGAGAGAAGGGAGGAGGAGGAAGAAGGAAGAGGAGAGAAGGAGGAGGAGGAGGAGAGAAGGAGGAGGAGGAGAAGAAGGAGGAGGAGAAGGAGGAGGAGGAGAATGAGAAGAAGAAGAAGAAGAAGAAGAAGAAGAAGAAGAAGAGGAGGAGGAGGAGGAGGAGGAGGAGGAGGAGAAGGAGGAGGAGAAGAAGGAGAAGGAGGAGGAGGAGGAGGAGGAGGAGGAGGAGTAAGGAAGAAGAAGAAGAAGAAGAAGAAGAAGAAGAAGAAGAAGAAGAAGAAGAAGAAGAAGAAGAAAAGATGATAATGATGAAGGATTGCTAGGAAGGCATAGGGGTGGAAATGTTCACAGATCTGACCAAATGGACCAGTTCTAGAATATGCATGGGCCACCTTGATATTTTGGTAACTGGCCCTTCTCTGTCTGAGGTCTTCTTCTCCAGAAGGTGGAGGAAACAACACTGCTGAAGGTAGAAGGAAGGAAGGAAGGAAGGAAGGAAGGAAGGAAGGAAGGAAGGAAGGAAGGAAGGAAGGAAGGAAGGAAGGAAGGAAAGAAAAAGATCTTTGCCAACACTGTGGTCTACTATTACAGCATGGTTGATATAAAAATTTTCACCTGGCAACCCTGAACTTTATCGAAAGATCCAGGGAGCTCTGAAGCACAAAAGTAACCTGTTTTGTTTTGTTTTTGACAGGACCTGCAACAGAGATACAGAGGGGGGGAAATGAGCTGTCATTCATTGCCTGGAACGTGAGAGATTTCTTTGCAATCGGCGGATAGCCCGGCTGACTTTTGCTGTTTGACTATGAGTGAAATGCGCCTTTCCTGGTTACACCTCCTTTCATCTGTTCAACTGGGATTAATGACTGGTTAATGCCGGGTGAAAGAGAGGCTAAGCCTTCTCTCGTGTTTGCAAAGTGATTTTTTCAGATCCTTCCTACAGAAGAGGCGATAGAACAAACTGATATGCGGTTTGGCAGGGAAGTGGGGATGGGTCGAGGGAGGAAGAGCGGGGGAGAGAAATGGTTCCGCCTTCTAAAAATAATTTTTCGGTCATTGTTTCAGAGAGCGAAAGCAGATGGCTTCATTCCAAGCACCAAAATAATATTCCTCCTTTGGCTTTGGGAAGATTGAGCGTTAGAGGCTCAAGGATTCAAATGTTCTGTTTCTTTTAGAAGCTGTGCAAAACAGAAATGGAAGATATGCTTAGAATCAGGGAGGGAAGGAAGGAGGGAGGGAGGGAGGAAAAGTAAACCAGGAAGAAAGGAAAGAAGGAAAGAAAAGAAAGAGAACAAAGGGAAGGAAGGAAGGAAAAATAAACCAGGAAGGAAGGAAAGAAGAGAAAGAGAAGGAAGGGAAGGAAGGAAGGAAGGAAGGAAGGAGGGATGGAGGGAAAGAGGGAGGGGAGGAAGGGATGGTGGGAGGAAGGAAAGAAGGAAAGAAAAGTGGAAGGAAGGAAAGAAGGAAAGAAGGAAAGAAGGAAAGAAGGAAAGAAGAAAGGAGAAAGAAGAAAGGAAGGAAGGAAATGGAGGAAAGAAAAATAAACCAGGAAGGAAGGAAAGAAGAGAAAGGGAAGGAAGGAAGGAAGGAAGGAAAGAAAGAAGAGAAAGAGAAGGAAAGGGAAGAAGGAGGGATGGGGAAAGGGGAGGGAGGAAGATGGTGAGAAGGGAAAGAAAGAAGGAAAGGAAGGGGAAGGAAGAAAGATGAAAGAAGGAAAAGAAGAGGGAGAAAGAAGAAAGAAAGAAGAAAGGGGAAAGAAAAATAACCAGGAAGAAGGAAGAGAGAAAGAAGGAAGGAAGGAAGGAAGAAAGAGAAGAGAAAGAAGGGAAGGAAGGAGAAAGAAGGAAAGAGAAGGAAGGAAGGAAGAAGGAGGAAGGAAAGAGAGAGGGGAAGGAAGGAAAGAAAGAAGAGAAAGGAAAGGAAGGAAGGAAAGAAGAGAAAGAGAAGGAAGAAAGGGAAGGAAGGAAAGGAAGGAAGGAAGACATCTTCCACTGCTCCATTCCTTCCTAAGCAGTATTGTCCCCCCCCCCACTTCCCCCCTCCACTTAAATAGAATCTCCTTCCCCTGTTTGCACCAACTGCTTCCAAACCAGGAAGGCCTGAGCAGGGCAGGCAGCGAAAGCTGGCTTAAATAACACCCCAGATTAGCCACATTCCCAAATGCTGCCCTTCCATTTGTCTGCATATTGGTGAATTATTTACGGTGCTTTGGCAGCCCTGTATGATCTATGGCGTAATATAGACAAAGCGCTTGCTGAAACAGGGGCTAATACATCCCCATAATACCAGGATAATTGTGCTGAAGGAAGCTGAGCTTGGCACAACAGGCCGAACGTCCCAGAAATGTGGGGGCATCACAAACCTTCCCCCCCCCTACCCACAAACTAGCAGTGGGCGCCCGGATATCAATCTTTCCACATTGAAACGACAACCAACCGCATGCCCAGCCTCCTATTAACGGATGCTGAACGATCCACACATTATTTATTTATTTATTATTCCGCCGATTATTACGGCGCCGACACCCGAGAGAGGAGGAGAGGGAGGGAGTCGGTCCTGAAAAAATATATATATATATATATTTGGAGCGCTCAAACTTGCTGACTAAAATGGAGCCTTCTGCTTTTGCAAAGCAATGTGATAAGGACGGGGAAGGACTTAACCCAATCTCTCTCAACATTGACAACTTTAAGAAGGGTGGACTTCAACTCCCAGAATTCCCCTGGGGAATTAAAATTTCATATATTCAAGTTGCTGAGGCTTAGAAACACCCGATGCTTCCACGTACGCTAGAGTGGATTAACAAAAACTAAGCTGAAATGTTTGCTTCCCTTTACTAACATCAGCGCAACCTAGTGGCTGAACTAAATTATGGCACTATCCACCCAGAAATCGTTCTAGTCAAAAGTTACCTCTCAATCAACTGAGTCGAATCAGCAGGGAATGAGGGTATTTAGGTCAGTTTTCTACAAACCGGTTACTTCAATTGATATTACCAAGCAGGAGAAGGAGAACTTTCTCCGAAAGTCGTTGTTTCGAACTGAATTTTGCCAAATTCAAAATGTCCCATTCACTTAATAATCAGGCCAGGCCCAATCTGTATGTTTACTCCAATATCAACCAAAAAAATAGAGGATGCACCAGTGGTGTGTTTCAAAAAAATTTGGATCCTCTTCTATAGGTGTGGCCTGCTTTCCGGGTCCATTGGTGGAACCTCTTCTAACCAGTTCGGTAGATTTGACGAACCAGTTCTATCGAACCGGTGCGAACCGGTACTACCGAACCGATGCGAACCGGTAGGAACCTACCTCTGGGATGCACCAACTGTTCTTCCTTCTGTGCAAAGCTCAGAATCTCACTTTCATCATTAGATTGTGTCTTGATCTCCCCTCTGCCTTTTGGATCCAGGTGGAGTGAGATGCTGGAAAATGCACCTTGTTCCAAAATTGAACCAGTCGAACAATATTATTTTGGACTTCTTAATTATCTCATTGACTGTTTAATGGAAACTAACAACCTCAAGCAGCTCAAAGGAATTCCACCAACTGCTTCTTCGCAAATAACACGGCTAATTAGACAAGTGAGGCTCAGGAAATCCATGGGAGTCCTTCAAATAGCATTGAAGCAACCATTGGAGGAAGCTCGAACATTCTAACAGTGGTACTGATCACGAAGCTTCTATTATTTCAGTTTTGGGTTGTTGTGGAGGGATTTTTTGTGGGGGGAGGGGATTATTTTGGGGTGGTCGAAAACAAAGTCTTCTTCAACCTCCTTGCAACTTTCTTGTTCAACGTTCTCCCTCCCTTCCCAGGCCCACTTTCTCTCCTGCGTTCTTTTCCTGGGTCCCTTGAATCGCATCGTCAACTTCCAGATTTCTACTCAAGCATGGCCGCCTCTTCCACCCAAAACTCCGCCACCGTCCACCTTCCCCCTCTCCCCTCCCCACCTTCTCCCCTCTCAGCAAACCACGGAAGATCTCGGATCTTCCTTTGCATTAACCTCTCTCCCGTCGTCTTTGTTTGTGCGTCGACGTTCCTCGGAATTTAATTAAGCAATGTTTTGAGAGCATATTATATATGTTTGAACAATTTCACCGAGCTGACAATATGAGGTATTTGACCTGCGGGAGAGACGTTAACAGTAGTAAAGGCCACCAAATGCAGGTGTTCCACCAGACCCATTTTTGCTGAGGGGAACCGAGAAGGATTGTCACCCCTGGATGGGTTTTAATTGGGTCGCTTCACTTCATTTTGCCACTGTGCTTTTCAGATGACGCAGCGCCCCGACAGACAAAAGGCAAGTAACAATGCGCAGGGAAAGAGGAGGAAACTGGCTCCTTAGCACTCACGGCAGCATTGCGTCACTCGTTGGGGGGTTCCTGGTAGGTGAGGAGACTGAAATGCTTCTCGTGTGCAAAGCTGTGAAGACTTTCTGAAAGGAATCATCCCTTAGCCAAGGTGGCGCAGTGGTTAAATGCAGCACTGCAGGCTACTGCTAGATCAGCAGGTCAGCGGTTCAAATCTCACCGGCTCAGGGTTGACTCAGCCTTCCATCCTTCCGAGGTGGGTAAAATGAGGACCCAGATTGTTGGGGGCAATATGCTGACTCTCTGTAAACCGCTTAGAGAGGCCTGAAAGGCCTATGAAGCGGTATATAAGTCTACTGCTATTAGCCAAAAGATTAAGAGCAATTCGAGCTATGGAAGAATCCAGGGCTGAGCACCGGTCAAAGAATGGTCAAGATGACCATCACAATGGAACCATTAAGAGTCCACCTGTTGCTTGTACCTTCCACGGACATTAAAAAATAGGCAAAGCGTATTGGAAGGCTGTTAGCATGTCACCCCTAATCCTCCTTCTCTTCCTTAGACTAGACACCTCGGTTCCTGAAGCTTGTTATCCAGGCACGATGGGCAGAATGCCAACAGCCCTTAGGCTTATATACTGCTTCACCGTGATTTCAAGCTCCCTCTAAGCCAGTGTTTCTCAACCTTAGCAACTTGAAGATGTCTGGACTTCAACTCCCAGAATTCCCCAGCCAGCGAATGCTGGCTGGGGAATTCTGGGAGTTGAAGTCCGGACATCTTCAAGTTGCCAAGGTTGAGAAACACTGCTCTAAGCAGTCAGCATATTGCCCCCCCCCAAAATCTGGATCCTCATTTTACCCACCTCGGAAGGCTGAGTCAACCTTGAGCCGATCAGAATCAAATCTCTGGCAGTGGGCAAAGTCAGCCTGCATACAGCATTCTCACCACTGTGCCAACCCGGCTCTCTCTCTCGGTGCAGAATCCCTGCATTGTTCCATTTTGCCATTTGCATTTAGTCTAATGTTCCTATACAAAGAAGATGTGGTGGCTATGTAGCTGCGATTCCCCAGAGCCCAAGATATGCCAGACCAGGTCTTCGAGAAAGGACGGGCCAGTGATTTCTGCCAAACAGAATCAATGATGGATTGACAGATGGCTCCACAAGCTCCGTGATCAACCAGAAGACGGAATTGCAAGCGTTTGGTTGAAAACTTCCTTTTCGCTTAAAGTAAGCAGGGGGTAGTTTCCCTGCTGTCGCCTCCCCTTTTTCTACATTTCCTCACCTGAAAGGCAAAATGCAGGTTTCACAAGACTGAAATGCATTCCTCATCAAAACAGGTTAAGTGCTTGGTGAATATTCCACTTAACATTCCTGGTGGATTATGTCATTACGTGGGTTTTGTCACTAGATGGCACTAGTTGCAACAGAGGTATTTGCGGTGTTCTTTTGCCATTTGATTTCACTGGAGAGAAAAAGGAGCTGGCTTGGATCTTCCTGCTCTGGCTCTTGCAAGCTTTCCATGGGCCCAACATCCTCTCTCGAGCAAGAACTTCACTCTCAAAATGTCCGACATAAATCGGAGTCCTGAGACACCCAGCCGATTAAAAATGTAGCTCCATCTTCCCTTAGCAAAGATTTTAGTGGAATTGATTGTGAACAGGTCTAAACAGAATTCGGCCATACAGAATAATACAATAGGAAGGGACCTTGGAGGTCTTTTAGTCCAAGCAGGAGACCCCCCCCCCATACCATTTCAGACAACGGTTGTCCAATCTCTTCTTGAAAACTTCCAGTGTTGAAGCACCCACAACTTCCAGAGGCAAGTTGTTCCACTGGTTCATTCTTCTCACTGTCAGGAAACTGAGTTTGACACCCCTGGACTAGACATAGCCAAGTCCTGCAACCGTTCTTCACCTCCAGTCCCCTCATCATTCAGAGCCGAGGTGGCCCAGTGGTTAGAGTGCAGTACTGCAGGCCACTTCAGCTGACTGCTATCTGCAGTTCGGTGGTTCAAATCTCACTGGCTCAAGGTTGACTCAGCCTTCCATCCTTCCGAGGTGGGTGAAATGAGGACCCGGATTGTTGTTGGGGGCAATATGCTGACTCCGTAAACTGCTTAGAGAGGGCTGAAAGCCCTATGAAGCGGTATATAAGTCTAACTGCTATTGCTATCATCTTGGTTGCTCTTCGTATCACTTTTTTTGGGGGAAGGGGGAAGTTATCTTCCAAAGGGAGATTATGGTCTCCAGGGCAAACTGACCCAAATGGAGATTAACAGAGAGGCAGACATGAGTGATACCATTGCAACCTTTAGGAGCATGAGAGCAAAAAATCCTATGAATGCATTAAGGGTATACTTCTATTGCTCTTTAATATAACCCCATTTTTACTGCTGCAGGAGAGAGACATTGTTGAGACTGGGTGTCAGGCCTGCAGTCCTCTTTCCTTTTGGCTCTTTGGCCTGCCACAGTTTCTATTATTCTGCTATGCATTTTCTATGGTGGTAAAATGGGATTTTATGGAGGTAGATGATAAGTAGCCATAACAATATTCTTTCTAGAAAGCCAAGGTCATCCTTTGTCTCTGCACCTGACTGGAACTGAATGGGTGGAAGCTGCCAGCATGGCAGCAGGAGGTTGGACCATGTGATAGGTTTTTAGGTGTGGGGGCAAGATCTTGAACTTTCAACTGGGTGGGGGAAACCGGGAAGCCTTCAGATTTGGGTTTTCCCAGATGTGCCAACGTGGCTCTCTTCATCAATTGGAACTTTGAGGAATGCTTTGCCTTGCACTCTGATTTACTTTCAGTTTTCTGTTAAATGTATACAAATTCTATATTCATGTTACTTGAATAGATCATGATATAGCCTTTCTTCCTACTAAGCTACAAAAAGCCAAATGATAGCTTTGTAGCAGTATAATTTAGAAGCTAGAAGAGAAGAGAATAAAAATCAAAGCTTGCCAGAAAAGCTTGAGAGTTATTATATCCTGAATGTTTATCTCAGAAAAAAATATTTTTGATAGGTTCTGAAAATGCTGTCCTAAATCCAATTTAGTCCATTAAAACTTTCCTTTATCTGCACTATTGTAATAAAACATTAATCGATCAAGATTCTTCGTGCTCCAAAGAACCCTGGAACCCTGATAGTGGGATTTGGGGAGGACATCCAGACACCAAACTGGAAACCCGCCTGGAAACTTCTCAAATGTCACCATTAGTTGCCAAACCATTTTCCCAGTGGGAAAATTACGTTGTTCTGGGGTTGGTCTCTACTAGCAGCGGGCTCAAATCTCCTGCTTTAAGGTGGCTTTGCGATGGTGCAGCCCATCAAGTCAGGATCATCTGATTATTCAGGCCTCCCCCAAACTCCTGTGGTTGAAAATGCCCAGCATTTCCTAACTAGCATCCTGTTTTGAAAGCTTATGCAATGTCCATAAACGTCGGCGTTAAGAAACAGCAGGGCGCCATCTATTGGACGTTTTGCTTAGTGGCTGAAAGAGAACATTGAAATAGGCTCCCCCCGGACTGAGTTTGCTTGGAAGCTAAGCAGGGCCAGGCTGGGATTTTTGCAGGGCGGGAGACCCCCCCCCCCAGGGGTCCCTTGGGCTGTAGACTTCGCGGAGCAGCTGAAAACATGTCCTAGAACAAGGCTCTCCAACCTCGGCGGACTTCAACTCCCAGAATTTCCCAGCCAGCCAAGCTGGGGGGATTCTGGGAGTTGAAGTCCGCCAGCCTTAAAGTTGCCAAGGTTGGAGAGCCCTGTCCTAGAAGGCAAGGGAAGGATTCCTCCCACAAATCATAAGCAATTAACCATGATCGAAAAAAGGCACGGCTGCAGATGCCTTATAGACGAGGCTTACAAGCAAAGCCGGATTTCATCCTCTGCATTTAAAGAAATCCCGACATGCTGTTTTACTTTTTCCTCTCTGGACCCTCAAGATGGGAGCTTCCAAATGTTTAACCTAGCATGGATGGGCTTCTTTCAGCAGTCCTTGCAGGGATTTGCCAAGAAAAGCCTAGAACCATGATGGCAAACCTATGCCATGCCTAGCTCTGTGGGCACGCTCACTGTCGCTAACTGCTCCTCTGGTTTCCAGCAATGGACAGCTGGTCTTCACACATGCCACAGCACTGGAAACCTGCAGCTCAGCGGGTTTCCGATGCGCCAGTGTGGGTGTGTGCATGCGAGCATGTTCGCACATGCGTTCTGATTTGGGCACTCAGTGCTCAAAAGATTCGCCATCGCTGGCCTAGAATGTAAAGCTATACTGATAAAAGGCCATATTTGTCACTTCGGGTTGAAGGGCGGGGTTCCTGGGGCTTCCTTAAGTCGGTTTGTTTTCTTCCAGGCGTTCCACGACCCAGCTAGGCAACATTGTTGTGACTCAGCAGAAGTTTGCTGTGAGTTGAGTCGGGGTGCAGGAATAACAATGCAGCTGGGGCTCGTTAGTGTGGTCTTCTGGAGATAAAAGGACGGATGGAGCCACGCCCTGGTTGCAGAAGTCAACGTTCATTCATTCGTTCATGATTCATCATTCATCAGTCGTGGTTTGTTTGTGAGAGGCACTTGGATAAGTGATTTGCTTTCTGTAACCCTGATTCATAGAGACACTTGGAGAAGTGATTTGTTTTCTTTCTGTACACCTGGTTTGGCCGTAAGAGATCTTTGTTTTTTGCATTCTGTTATCTTCTTGCCAGAGACTTTATTTATGTTTATTTTGGGCTCGTAGCCAGCGTGAGCCAGGACTGATAAAGTTATTTCCTTTTAAGTCTGTCTGACTGTCATCTGTTAACGAGCAAAGAAGGGGGGTCAGAACAAACATCATCAGTGCTAGAAGGGGGTGAGGTTCACACGGATGAAATTACCTAGCTGGGTCATGAAACGCCTGCAATACAGCTGAAGCTAGCATTCATTCTGTCTCACAAACACACATATACCCAAAACATACGTGTGCCAGGGTGCTGTGTAATGGCGTTGACTCCGCCCTTCTTTTGGACAGCCAAGAGAATTTCACCCCCTCCCAAGTGCTTCACAGCCTTCGAGCTTCAGCAATCCTGAGTTGTGGATGCATAAACAACACAGTTTGGGTCACAGAATTGCCCAGATTTTGGAAAAATCAAATAGGATCTGTCCAGGATTGCGACTAGGATGAGAGATCACCAAGAGATTTCCATTATAAAATAAAAACAAGTCTACTTCTATATTGCAGCGGAGAGGACTGTGAGGGCAGATCCATAAGAGAGAGCCGAGGTGGTGCAGTGGTTAGAGTGCAGTACTGCAGGCCACTTCAGCTGACTGTTAGCTGCAGTTCAGCGGTTCAAATCTCACCGGCTCAAGGTTGACTCAGCCTTCCATCCTTCCGAGGTGGGTGAAATGAGGACCCAGATTGTTGGGGGCGATATGCTGACTCTGTAAACCGCTTAGAGAGGGCTGAAAGCCCTATGAAGCGGTATATAAGTCTAACTGCTATTGCTATAAAGTTAGGATAACTCTTGGGGAAATAATGTCCTTAACTCGAATGAAAGGAAGACGTTGGGAGTCAATCCAACTTGTTCTTTCAAAAAATAATAATCTAACTTTATCGCTGTTATTAAAAGCAGGGGACCCCCCATTTTAAAATCATCCTACTCCCCCAATTCTTCTGCATGCATCCAGGCCAAAATAATCCATAATTTTTGCTGGGCTCCTCAGCAATCCTCAACCTGACAAGAACGTGGCATGAATCTGTTGTGGAATTTTCCGTCTCTCTCAACTCTGGCGCTTGATTTCTCCTCTCCAAAGGAGCCCGTCTAAACGCCTCTCCTACCGGCACAAAAAAAAAGGGGTCAGCCCATTTCATTATTTAATACCTACACAATGCACTTTTGAAGACGTAAAGTGCCTCCTTTAGATGCTAAATATTATTATTAACAACAAAGGGAAGAATTAAATGAGGCAGGCCAGCGGAGTTCAAACAAGGCTTTCTCTCTTTAAAGCCCGTTAAGAGGAGAAACGGTGTCTGCTTCTGAAGTTTGCACAATTTCCAAGGATGAAGCAATTACCCCCTAGAGTAGCTGCACGTGGCGAATTAAAATTAATTGAATGCCGTACAGGAGGATGGGGGAGAAAGAAAGGAAGGAAGGAAGAGAAAGAAAGAAAGAAAGAAAGAAAGAATGAAAGGAGGGAGGGAGGGAGGGAGGGAGGGGGAGAGAGAGGAAGGAAGGAAGGAAGAGAAAGGATGGGAGGAAGAAAGAAAAAAGAAAGAAAGGAGGGAGGGAGGGGGGAGAGAGAGAGGAAGGAAGGAAGGAAGAGGGAGGGAGGGAGGGGGAGAGAGAAAAAGGAAGAAAGGAAGAGAGGAAGGGAGGAAGGAAGGAAGGAAGGGGAGAGGAGAGGAATAAATGGAAGGGGGAAGGGAGTTAAAGGTAGTTTCTTTTGGTAGCCAAAAGCTAACAAGATGGTTGAAAGCCACCGTTGTGTTTGTGATGGCCTCATCCTACTTCTGCTTTGCCCATCAAATAATATCTTGAACCCAATATAGAATGTTGTAAAAACTATTTATTTATTCTTTTACGCATTTCTGAACCGTCCATTACATCCTCAAATCCAAAGAGCTTCAACCTCAAACTGTCTACCGTGGACCTCACCCCATTCCTAAGAGGTCCATAAAGGGGGCGTGTATAAGCGCACCAGCGTGCCTTCCGTCCCTGTCCTGCTGTCCCCTTTTATTTGCATTCATTTCTTTGGTTCAAGTCCATGTTCATACTTATACCTGTTATCTTGTACCCATTTGACAAACTAAATAAACTAAATAAGATAGATAGATAGATAGATAGATAGATAGATAGATAGATAGATAGATAGATAGATAGTTTAGATAGATAGATAGATAGATAGATAGATAAGATAGTTTAGATAGATAGATAGATGATAGATAGATAGATAGATATTTAGATGATAGATAGATAGATAGATAGATAGATAGATAGATAGATAGATAGATAGATAGATATTTAGATAGATGATAGATAGATAGATAGATAGATAGATAGATAGATACTATAGATAGATAGATAGATAGATAGATAGATAGATAGATAGATAGATAGATAGATAGATAGATAGATAGATAGATAGATAGATAGATAGATAGATAGATAGATCTATAGATAGATACTATAGATAGATAGATAGATAGATAGATAGATAGATAGATAGATAGATAGATAGATAGATAGATAGATAGACAGACAGACAGACAGACAGACAGACAGATTAGCTAGCTAGCTAGATAGATAGACAGACAGACAGACAGATAGATTAGCTAGCTAGCTAGCTAGCTAGATAGATAGATAGTTTAGATAGATAGATAGATAGATAGATAGATAGATAGATAGATAGATAGATAGATAGATAGATGATACATAGATACATAGATAGATAGATAGATGTTTCCTGCACAAGATCCTGGAATTTCCCCTTTTGCTATCACACAATCTGGAAGGAGACAAGGAGGAAAATTAGAACTGCCTCGTTGCTAAGTGGGATGCAGAAACATTTGTCAGAAAAATGAATCCCTTGCCTCCGCCTGGCAGATTACAGGGTGATAGGAAGAAATCAGTCTTAAGACAGATCTCTTTCCCAGGCCATCTCTTCCCCATAAATTAAACCTTCCAATGCTTCCCTTAAAGTCAACTGAAAGCGAGGTTGAGATGATGATCATGATAGCCAATCCATTTGATTTCTTTTTTTTTTTTTTTAATCATTTTATTTGGGCTCTTCAGAATTTCAGTTCATCCCATTTTGTATTCACTTACAGATCTAGCTGTTTGGAACATTTCTTGGGAAACAGGCCGCAATTCCTTGCTGAAGAAAAAAGAAAGCATTTTTTGAATATATAACTTGCTGAATACCCGTGCTCCGCTACGAAACTATGTGATGGGGCTTGATAAATCGACACTTACAGCTTGAAAATTAATGAGTAGTTACTATCGGCATCTCCTCTCCCCTTCTCTCCTCAGGCCTGCCCCACACAGAAGCCTCTCCTCACCTATCTTCTTCTCTTCCTCAGGCTTGCCCCACAGAGGCAAGTCACATGCTGGCCACACCCAAGTTGCAGTTGGAACAGAGTTCTTTTCAGGTGGGGAGGAGGAGTAGAACTCCTTAGCATCAGAGCATGTTGATAATATAAGAAATACTAATGATCTGCTGGTCATTTTGGAAAATCCTTTCTTAGCAAGCACCTAGAAGCCGAGAGAAACATACGTGCCAAATTTCAGGTTTGTAGGCTTTATGGTTCTGAAGGTTTTCTGATGTCGTGCGAGTGGCATTTAGCTTTCATATATATAGATTGCTTGTAAACCTGTTATGTAAGGGGAGGAGAACACATCCGATATTTCTCATATATTTTTCAGCCTTCAAAATTTATATTTAATGTCCATGTGAATGATAGATCTGTCATTTGTTTATTTTTTTTTCCCTTTTGTACACAGTTTTTTTTTTAAAAAAAAATTTATTATTGGCGTTTTGTGGTTGTTAGTGTGTTTTTCCTTTTTTTCCCTCCTTTGTTTTTGCATTTTAACTTTGGAAATATGAAAAAAAAAAAGTAAATAAAAAGCACAAGAAGGAAACCTTCTCTGCCCTTGTGTTCAATTGCTCAACAAGACAAAAAAAATAAGGAAGTTTTAAGAACCTGGCGAGGATTTCTCCTTTGTAGAAAAACCACCAATTCTTTTTCTGATTCCTCTCAAAAGGATGCTAATTCCCAGCTCAAGAGAAAGGGGGGAAATCCCCTTTTTTTTGGTTTAAAGCTGCTGGGAAGAACTTAAGCAGTAGCTGCACACAGGGACAAAGTTTCTAGGATTTTGAAGTTTACTAATAAAACCCCACTTGAAAGGGAGGCATTTATGCTTAGGAAACAACTGGGGGAAACCTACTTTCTAATCTTTCCAACAGCTGATTCTTTTAACTGCAAGCGATTTATTTTTCTTTGGGACAATGCGTAGTGTGAACTCGGGCCTTCTGCGTGGCAGATCAGGGCTTACCCCGGTTTGCGGTCTACGACGTGGTTGTGTGAAGCCAGCCAACGGCGGCCTTTAAGAAGCAAAACGGAGTGAAAAACTCACCATAGACAAAGCCAAGTGGGTTTTGTTCTCTCCCCCAAATCCGTTATCTGCTGATCCAGGAACTGATATTGATGGCCTTTGTGAATGTGGCTGCCAGCAAGAAGCCTGGTTATTATGGTTAACAATCATTCTGTTCCTTAGGAGTGGCGGGGTGGCCTAGAGGTGGAGCTCTCGCCTCACAATCAGAAGGCTGTGTGAGTTCAATCCCAGGTAGAGGCAGATATTTCTCTCTCTGGGCACAATGAGAATAGACCTGCTGAACACAACTCCGCATTGGTGACGGGAAGGGCATCGGGCCAGTAAACGCTCCGCCCCATTCAGTTTCCCAGACTCCACCCCAATGCAAGGGATGATGGGGTCGTTTAAAAGACGATTATTCCATTCCTTCCTGTCTGTTAGGATTCTCTACAACCAACTAAGGGGTAAACCATCATTCTGGGAGACTCACACGCCAGTTACCAAGTCCCTGAATGTTAGTTGTGTCTTCATGGGATCGTAAGGGTGAGGACTGCTCACTTTTTCAGTGCCTACAGGTAGTTCTCGTCTTACGAGCAGTTACAGCGGCACTGAAGAAAGTGACTTATGACAGGTCCTCACCCTTATGACCATCTCAGTGTCCCCATGATCACGCGAGCCTCCCAGAGTTTTTTGCTGAGAAGAGCGGCCACAGAAATCAAATATATTGATGATGGTTGCAACCTCCCAGGCTCACCTGAACCCTATTCCAGACCTTCCCATCCATTCCCGACCAGCAGTCAATGGAGGAAGCCGGATCTGCTTAATGACCACATCATTCGCTTAACCTGAAGTGATTTGCTTAACAACGGTGGCAAAATTGGACGTGACTCACTGAACAACTGCGTTGCTCGGCAACAAAGATTCTGGTTCTAGTTTTGGCCATAACTCAGGGACTACCAATATCTCAAGGATGAATCTTACTATGGAAATAGGATTGGGTAAGGAGGAAGATCCCTATTCCCTCTGAACTTAGGGGTGCCCCTCTGCATAACTCAAAGGAGGGACTCACCAGGGATTTGAATCCCGTTTTCTATTCTGCTCTCTTGCTCCCTTCCACGGCTGGCTTCTGCTTAAGGGCCTTAACAGAATAAAAGAGTTTGGAAGGGACCCTGGAGGTCCGCTAGACCAACCCCCCTGCTTAGGCAGGATACCCTACACCACTTCAGACAAATAGTTACCCAATCTCTTCAAAAACCTCCAGTAATAAGGAGGAAGGGAAGGGAAGGGAAGGGAAGGGAGGGGAGGGGAGGGGAGGGGAGGAAGGAAGGAAGGAAGGAAGGAAGGAAGGAAGGAAGGAAGGAAGGAAGGAAGGAAGGAAGGAGAAAAAAGAATAACATAATAGCAGAGTTGGAAGGGATCTGGGAGGTCTTCTAGTCCAACCCCCTGCTTAGGCAGGATACCCTACACCACTTCAGACAAATAGTTACCCAATCTCTTCAAAAACCTCCAGTAATAAGGAGGAAGGGAAGGGAAGGGAAGGGAAGGGAAGGGAGGGGAGGGGAGGGGAGGGAGGAAGGAAGGAAGGAAGGAAGGAAGGAAGGAAGGAAGGAAGGAAGGAAGGAAGGAAGGAGAAAAAAGAATAACATAATAGCAGAGTTGGAAGGGATCTGGGAGGTCTTCTAGTCCAACCCCCTGCTTAGGCAGGATTCCCTACACCACTTCAGACAAATAGTTACCCAATCTCTTCAAAAAACTCCAGTAATAGGGAGGAAGGGAAGGGAAGAGAAGGGAAGGGAGGAAGGAAGGAAGGAAGGAAGGGGGAAAAAGAATAACATAATAGCAGAGTTGGAAGGGACCTTGGAGGTCTTCTAGTCCAACCCCCTGCTTAGGCAGGATACCCTACACCACTTCAGAGAAATGGTTATCCAACATCTTCTTAAAAACTTGGAGCATTCACAACTTCTGGAGGCAAGTTGTTCCACTGATTAATTGTTCTAACTGTCAGGAAATTTCTTAGTTCTAAGTTGCTTCTCTCCTTGATTAGTTTCCACCCGTTGCTTCTTGTTCTACACTCAGGTACTTTGGAGAATAGCTTTGACTCCCTCTTCTTTGTGTATCGAAACACTGCTATCATTGTCTCCCCTAGTCCTTCTTCTCGTTAAACGAGACATACCCAGTTCCTGCAACCGTTCTTCCTATGTTTTAGCCTCCAGTCCCCTCATCCTCTTTGTTGCTCTTCTCTGCACTCTTTCTAAATGTCTTCTAAAGGTGGCGCAGTGGTTAAATGCAGCACTGCAGGCTACTGCTAGATCAGCAGGTCAGCGGTTCAAATCTCACCGGCTCAGGGTTGACTCAGCCTTCCATCCTTCCGAGGTGGGTAAAATGAGGACCCAGATTGTTGGGGGCAATATGCTGACTCTCTGTAAACCGCTTAGAGAGGCCTGAAAGGCCTATGAAGCGGTATATAAGTCTACTGCTATTGCTATTGTCTTTTTTATATCTTCGGACCAAAGCTGGATGCAAATATTCCAAGTGTGGCCTTACTAAGGCCTTATAAAGTGGTATCAACCCTCCACGTGATCGTGATTCTCTCCCTCTGATGATGCAGTTTTTCTCCCTTATCCAGAGGGGCTGGTTCGACTGCTCTTCCCCCTCCTCCCCCATGGCTGCCAGAGTCCCCGTGCGAATCCTGCCCACCAACAGGTGTAGGGGCGAAATTCAGCATATGCCATGGAAATTGGCAAGGCCGGCGGCAGACGGGAGCTCTTGGAGGGTCTCCGAGGGTCCCGTTCAGTTGGGAGCTGGCAGCCTTCACAGACACCATCTGGCATTGGCGAGGCTGCCGTGGTTTTGCTATTACCCGGATCGATCGGGCAGGAAGACAGATGCCAGTCCCCGGGATTGCATTCAGTCGGCCCCACCTGGTACTCCAAGATGGTACCGCAGGCTTCCAACCCCTTAAGGACACGTTGCAAGATCGAAGGAGAAGGTTGGGGCCGAAGGGGACATGAGGTGGGTCCACCTACAGTGGCCACCTCTGGGAAGATCTGCCTCCTCCGCAAATGGGTCCCTTGTTTCTCCCCTCTGGCTCTAATTTCCGAACTGCCGGAAATCAGGAAGCGGCCCTGGAAAGACTGTGGGGTCCTTGGCACCTTCTGAGCTTGGAGGCTTTCTTGCAGATGTTTTGTGACCCAACATCAGGGCTAGAAGGGAGCGAGGTTTGCGAGGAGGAGGAGGAGGAGGAGGAGGAGGAGGAGGAGGAGGAGGAGGAGGAGGAAAAAGAGGAAGAGGAGGAGGAGGAGGAAAAGGAGGAGGAGGAGGAAGAGAAGGAGGAGGAGGAGGAAGAGGAGGAGGAGGAGGAGGAGGAAAAAGAGGAAGAGGAGGAGGAGGAGGAAAAGGAGGAGGAGGAGGAAGAGGAGGAGGAGGAGGAGGAGGAGGAGGAGGAGGAGGAAGAGGAGGAGGAGGAAAAGGAAGAAAAGGAGGAGGAGGAGGACTGTGAGGTTTTGGTGCTTACTGAATTGGGTGATTTTCTTGCAGACGTTTCATGGCCCAGCTAGGTAGCATCATTAGTGCTAGAAGGGAGTTGGGTTTACGAGGAGGAGGAGGAAGGAGGAGGAGGAGGAGGAGGAGGACAACGACTGTGAGGTTCTTGACGCTCTCTGAGTTTAGTTGTTTTCTTGCAGGCATTTCATGACCCAACTAGGTGACATCATCAGTGCTAGAAGGGAGGAGGAAGTGCAGAGAGGAGGAGGAGGAGGAGGAGGAAGAGGAGGAGGAGGAGGGGGGGGTGGACTGGGAGGTCCTTGGTGCTCCCGAATCTTGGTTGTTTTATTGCAGACATTTCATGACCCAACTAGGTGACATCATCAGTGCTAGAAGGGAGTAGGAAGTGCAGAGAGGAGGAGGAGGAGGAGGAGGAGGAGGAGGAGGAGGACTGTGAGGTTTTGGTGCTTGCTGAACTTGGTGATTTTCTTGCAGACATTTCATGACCCAACTAGGTGACATCATCAGTGCTATTAGGGAGTAGGAAGTGCAGAGAGGAGGAGGAGGAGGAGGAGGAGGAGGAGGAGGAGGAGGAGGAGGAGGAGGAGGAGGAGGAGGAGGATGACGACGACGACTTGGGGGACTGGGAGGTCCTTGGTGCTCCTGAATCTTGGTTGTTTTCTTGCAGACATTTCATTACTTAACTAGGTAATATCATCAAAGTTGCCCTGACCCTATTTGTTGGGATGATTGGCACTGCCCAGGCCACTACTCTTGGCCTGCTTTTAATATCCCAGAATATACCACCCCAAAACGACCCCCTCTCTGCCCAGGGACCCTGGATTCTGGCTTGGCACTGCCCAGGCCACCCCTCCAAGCTTCGGAAATGGGCTTCTCCCTCCATCCATCATCTCTGGATGCCTCCCAACGCCACGTAAATAATTGAGAGGAACCAGGCACTGTCGGCGTTGCCTCTTGTTTGCGGCACGGATCTGGTGCCAGGAAACTTGGGAAAAAGGCCCAATAATAATGTACAAGTCCAAAGTAATTAAAGTGCATCATTACATATAAATTTGTAATTAAACACTTTATCGTAATCATCCCGCCCAGCGTGAGTCCTGATGAATTAATTAAAAGAACTCCAGAAATTAATGTTTTCCATGTCGGTATTGTTGTACCAGCTTTAGCCATCTCCCTAACTATTTCTGCAGCATGTTGCGAAGTAATTATATCATTACTGGGGGAAACAGGATTGCCTGAAGTCCCAGCAGAAGAAAAGGGGGAGAGAGAGAAAGAGAGAAAGAGAAGAGGAAGAAGAATGGCCAGGAAGCGCCAAGCGAGGCCCAGGATGGCCCATTTCAAACTTTCCCCTCTTGTGAAAAGCTTTATAGGTCGGGCTAGAGATCTGAGGGGACCCCTGAATATTTGTGATATCGCTCCCATCTGTTGCAGGGAACACGGAACACATTCAGAACTACGTTGGCTGCAGAGCAGGCCTGCCATTCCTCCAAAGTTTGCAGAAATAGGCTTCTGGTTCTTTATTTTTTAATTTGTTCCCGGGATGTGTTAGTTTGGAGGCCAAGAGGCCAAGAGAAGAGGTGGATATTTACGAGAAACGGTCCTTAGCATCCTAGCAGAGAAGGCAACGGGTTAGGGTTAGGGTCAGGGGTGAAATCCAGCAGGTTCTGACAGGTTCTGGAGAACCAGTAGTGGAAATTTTGAATAGTTCAGAGTACCAGTAGTGGAAATTTGGAGTAGTTCAGAGAACCGGTAGTGGAAATTTTGAATAGTTCAGAGAACCGGTAGTGGAAATTTTGAATAGTTCAGAGAACCGTAAGTGGAAATTTTGAGTAGTTCGGAGAACTGTAAGTGGAAATTTTGAGTAGTTCGGAGAACCAGTAGTGGAAATTTTGAGTAGTTCAGAGAACCAGTAGCAGAAATTTTGAATAGTTCAGAGAACTGTTAGTGGAAATTTTGAGTAGTTCAGAAAACCAGTAGTGGAAATTTTGAATAGTTCAGAGAACCGGTAGTGGAAATTTTGAATAGTTCAGAGAACCGGTAGTGGAAATTTTGAGTAGTTCAGAAAACCATTAGTGGAAATTTTGAGTAGTTCAGAAAACCATTAGTGGAAATTTTGAGTAGTTCGGAGAACCGGTAGTGGAAATTTTGAATAGTTTGCAGAACCAGCAAATGCCACCTCTGGCTGGCCCCAGAGTGGGGAGGGAATGGAGATTTTGCAGTATCCTTCCCCTGCCATGCCCACCAAGCCACGCCCACAGAACCAATTTGAATTGAATTTCACCACTGGTTAAGATTCAATGGTTTATAGGTCTGCTGGCCAGGATGTTCTCCAGATGTTGGAGACGGCTGGGTATCTTCTAAGTCTTGACCCTCTCTTCTCCTGATTCCCGATGCTTAAATTGGAGTTTGGATAGTGGTCCTTCAAGGTATTTCCCAGCCGTCTTCTTTCCTTGAAGCAAAGAATTCCGTAAAGGCAGAGCTTGTCCCTTTCACAAGATTGTCTTCTGCATGATAAGAAACCTCAAGCAAGATCCAAGAAGAAGATGGGTGGCATATAAATTTAATAAACCAACAAACAAACATGCATCTTCACCAGGGACATCTGTAAAAACATCTGACTCCTAGCCGTCAAAAAGGACTAGTCCCTTCTCAAAATTTGGGATGGGGCGGGGGAGGCAGTTTGCCTCTTGAAACTCACCTTCTGAGGGATTTGATCATCATCTTATTTTAATGACCCCATAATCCCTTGCATTGAGGTGGAGTCTGGGCAGAGTGTTTACTGGCCAGGTGCCCTTCCGGTCGCCAGCGCAGAATTTTGTTCAGCAGGTATATTCTCATTGTACCCAGAGAGAGAAATACCTGGCTCTACCTAGGATCGAACTCATAGATTGCGAGGTGAGAACCACCGCACAACTCCTTCTGAGGGATTTGATGGGTCCTGCTTAACTCTGCCAGAAGGACCAGAAGGTTGTGACCTCTTAAGTCACCCACTTGATTCTGGAAAGGAATGTAGTTACAGTACCATGGAGAGCTCCAAAGGGCTATGGGGGTACCTGGTCAACTGGACTTCACCCCGATTCCTAGACGGACAACCTTAAGGGCTTCTTTAGCTCTTCAAAGAAATTCTTGTAGCTTCATTGTCCTAATTCGTGGACCCACCGTAAGGGTTGGATATTCCACCTGCACTCCGAGAGACTCTTTAGAAGTCTCTGGCGTCTCCAACTCTACATGGACTCTTAGTCCTCCTCCAGGACCATCATAGGATCTTCAGGCTTCTCCTTGAGTCTAAGGTCTTGGGCCAGGAGAACCTGAATGCTCGAAAACACGTTGAGTCTGGAATCCCATAGAATTGTTTGACGGTGGTGGTTTGAGATAGCAGTTAGCAGTTAGACTTATATACCGCTTCATAGGGCTTTCAGCTCTCTCTAAGCGGTTTATAGAGTCAGCATATTGCCCCCAACAACAATCCGGGTCCTCATTTTACCCACCTCGGAAGGATGGAAGGAGGCTGAGTCAACCCTGAGCCGGTGAGATTTGAACAGCCGAACTGCAGAACTGCAGTCAGCTGAAGTGGCCTGCAGTGCTGCACTCTAACCACTGGGCCACCTAGAGGCTCTCTAGGTCTGGAGGTGTGGAGATCACTCCACACTCCAGAACCATGAACAGTGACCTTCAAACCATACCGGTCAACGCAAGCCAATGGTTCTTTGGCTTAGCCGGTGACATCAAATCAACACCCGAGGATGCTATGACTTCTGTATGGACAAGAACCTAGATACAAACCTAGAACCTAGACCCTCATCCCGTGTAATGAGGGCCAAAATCCCAGTGGGATGAGTAAGGAGGCCTCCTGCAACCTCCCCCTTCCATGGGCTCTGTTTTTGTCTCCTGGCCCCCTCGCCGCGGGTGCGCAACAAACTGCCTTGTGCAATGTGTGCTGTCGCAGGTCACCCTGGAGGTTCATGAACTCAGACAAGCTCTGACAAGGCCCAGCTGGGGGAAGCTGGGGGAACGGAGCGGTTTAATTATACCTCAGTGGGGTTCCCCTCGTTTCAACACTACGTTCTCCAACGCCCAGACATGCCGATTCCCGGCCTTCCACTTCGCCACCTGATCTTCGCCGTGCCACCAAGGGTGCGCGCCGACTGCGAAGCAAGGCTGCAGCGTTGGGTAGCCAGGCCTTTGGGCCGGCTTCCAAATGAGGAACGCAGCCCGGGGGGAACCCACAATCACATATCCGCAATTGCCAAGTTCTCCTGCTCAGCTGCTCCCGTCCTTTTTCCCCTCCCCTGGAGCCAAATTGTCCCTGCACCAAAAGACGGATGAAGAGATCGGCGGCTGTCGGAGCTTCGGCAAGTTAACCGGCGCGTCTAGCTAGGACAGTCTTGTGTCATGCCGGTGGCCAGGAGTGGTGGGAACTGAAAACCGACATTCCTGGTAAAGTTGAGAATCTGGGGGATGATATATGATAGTTGCATTTTTCAAAAGTAAAGACGTTGCTTGATTTCTCACTCAAGAGAAGAAATCTGATTACGCCGATTGCCAGTTTAATCTTTGGAAACTGGCCCCATTTTTGAAGGGAGTTGGAGGTCAAAGACGTGTGTGTTAAATGCTTTTAGCTTTAACCCCTGTTTGACTCTCATTCTAAATCTAAAACAAAGACATGGAAAGCTTTGCAAGGCCATTCTAAGATCCAGAATGAATCAATTCACCAGATCAGTTGGTCAAGCTGTTGTCAACTCTTGGTGACCACAAAAATAGTTTTTCTCCTCAAAACGTTGCACGAATTATTTTAATTGCAAACATTGCATGGATTTTTTTTAAAAAAATCCAGAAAGAGGCATGAATTATTTTTAAATCTAAAGCATCACATCTTTTCAGGAACTTCCTGATTTTAAATCCAGAAAATTGCGTGAATTGTTGTAAACCCCAAATGTTGCACGATTTTTTTTTGAAAAAACAAATCCAGAAATCACCTGAATTGTTTTAAATGCAAAATGTTGCGTGAATTGTTGCAAACCCCCAAATGTTGCATGAATTGTATTCAACCCCCCAAAATTGCCTAGATTATTTTAAATCTAGAAAGTTGCATGCATTATTTTAAATCTATAGCATCGCATCTTTTCAGGAGCATTTTTAGGGCCTTACGACCTGCTGCCAGAACGATCACTGTTGAATGCATTCTCCTTGTTTCAAGAAATTGCATTCTTGAAAACTTATCGTTGGGGTTTTCAAAGTTGTGAGAAAATTGTAGTTTTTCTCCCCGTCATGGGATCAAACAGACGACCATATAAGAATCACACAACCAATATTTCTGTCAAGCCTGCAAGCCAACATGGCTCTTTTAATAAATTGGAACTTTGAGGAATCCTTGGCCTCGGACTCTGATTTAATTCTGGATGCTTCTTGGAACCCTGACATTTCGATTTTGAGGAAACTTAAAATGTACGTGGAATGGAATGGAATTTAGGATTCGAAATCTACCTTTCCCCCTGCAATTGTTAAAGCTGTGCAGGTGAATCTCAGCTAATGCTGGAGCCAGAATTCCTCAGAATCTTTTACTGGTCATAAAATAAACGATCCGTAATGCCTAGGAAAATCACGAAATCATTTTTTGCAGATGGATTCATCTTGAAGAGAAGCAACTAGACTTTTCTCTGATGGGAGTTTTTTCTGCTACAATGTATGTTTCCCCCTCTTTTCTAGAACTCTGGGTACACCCGTCTTTGCCCACCACCAGATGCTTGCTAGGGATAAAAAGCAGAAAATGTCTCTTGGCTTCAGCTATGCTTCCAGAGGTATTTGGCGGGCAGATTTGAGAGGAACAACAAGAGTGGAGATGTTGTTGCAAAGGACCTAATATTTAATTTCTTATTATTATGCCAGGCTGTTTGGCAAGTTCGGTGGGTAGGACTTCAAAGAGGGCAGAGACGAAATGATGTTTCTACTAAAGATAAGCCCAACCTCCCACCTTGTCCAGGTATGCATGACCAACCTTTGCACAAATGCTCAAATGCACAACACAGCATAAAGCAAGATCCCCCAAATTAGCTATTTCCCATGATGTCCCATGGAACTTCTCCCTTGGGCCTTCTCACCAACATGAAGCAAGATCTCCAAAGTTAATTATATCCCATGATGTCCCATGGACCTTCTCCCTTGGACCTTCTCCTTTGGATCTTCTCACCAGCGTAAAGCAAAATCCCCAAATCTAATTATATTCCATGATGTCCCATGGAACTTCTCCCTTGGGCCTTCTCACCAACATGAAGCAAGATCTCCAAAGTTAATTATATCCCATGATGTCCCATGGACCTTCTCTCTTGGACCTTCTCCTCTGGATCTTCTCACCAGCGTAAAGCAAAATCCCCAAAGCTAATTATATTCCATGATGTCCCATGGAACTTCTCCCTTGGGCCTTCTCACCAACATGAAGCAAAATCTCCAAAGTTAATTATATCCCATGATGTCCCATGGACCTTCTCCCTTGGGCCCTCTCCTCTGGATCTTCTCACCAGCATAAAGAAAAATCCCCAAAGCTAATTATACCCCATGATGTCCCATGGACCTCCTCTCTTGCACCTTCTCACCAATATGAAGCAAGATCTCCAAAGTTAATTATATCCCATGATGTCCCATGGACCTTCTCCCTTGGACCTTCTACTTTGGACTTTCTCACTTTCTCCCACAGGAAAGTCATTCTCCTATGATCTTCCAGATCAATACCCTAGGATTCAGAGGGAGCTTTGCAACATCTCATCCAACCCTCCAGCATTTGCACAAAACAAATTGCCATGCATTAAGCAATAGAGTCGAGGCCATGGCTACCCCACGTGGCCTCAGTTTTTCCAGACAACATCTGCGGATTGGGTTGATCGTGTTCCTCGGGGGTTCTCCACAGAACACGGACAGAAGCCAACGGCGGAAGCTTCCCATCTTGACTCTCTAAAGCCAAAGGAGACTCCTTGCTCCTTGTCTCTTCTTAATCCCCCGCAGAACAATTTACCTTTTCGGAACAAATCCAAGATGTTAATTAAGATAAATCTACCTCAATTTTTAGATTCTCTTATCCGGCAATTTATCAAAATTATGTTAATTATTTCTGTAGGGCAGCAAAATTATTACCTCTTCCGTGCCTGATTTGTATTAATATTCATAATTTAATAATTCGGCAGCCAAGCCATCTGGTTGGGGAGGCGCGTTGCCGGCTTCCCTCTGCTCTGCCAAAACTGCTCGGCTCTTAACTCACTCTTGCTCTTCTCCCCCCTCCTCGCCTGAGACCACTGGGTCCCCCGTGGATGGAGAATTATATTTCTGCAGAAATTTCTCTCTCTCTCTCTCTCTCTGTTGTCTGCATATCGGCCTGTCTGTTTGTCTGTCAATCTATCTGTCTCCTCCTTGTGTCTACAGCTGGCTGTGAAACTCCCCTCCCCACTCTGCTCCTGGCTCCCCTCCCTTTCTACGGGGGAGGGCTGCACCCCCACAGGATCCTGCCCCTCTCCGGAGGCCGGGCCAGGCCAGGCGAAGAAGG
>NC_045554.1:2179450-2219450 GCF_009769535.1 Thamnophis elegans
AATCTGGCAGCCCCGTACCAGATTCTACAAATCAAATAGAATCAAAACCACGGGAAGCCTCCAAGAAGTTGTGAAAGCCCCAACACTGGAAGCTTTTAAGAAGATGCTGGATAGCCATTTGTCTGAAGTGGTATAGGGGGTTGGACTAGAAGACCTCCAAGGTCCCTTCCAACTCTGCTATTCTATTCTACTATTTCTATTCTATTCTATTCTATTCTATTCTATTATTTCTATACTATACTATTCTATTCTAATTTCTATTCTATTCTATTATTTCTAATCTATTCTATTCTAATTTCTATTCTATTTTATTATTTCTATTATATTCTATTATTTCTATACTATACTATTATATTCTAATTTCTATTATATTCTATTATTTCTATTATACGCTATTATTTCTAATCTATTCTATTCTAATTTCTATTCTATTATTTCTGTTCTGTTCTATTCTATTCTATTCTGTTATTTCTAATCTAATCTATTCTATTATTTCTATACTATACTATTCTATTATAATTTCTATTCTATTCTATTATTTCTAATCTAATCTATTCTATTCTATTATTTCTATACTATACTATTCTATTCTTTCTATTCTATTCTATTATTTCTATACTATACTATTCTATTATAATTTCTATTCTATTTTATTATTTCTATTCTATTCTATTCTATTATTTCTAATCTATTCTATTCTAATTTCTATTCTATTATTTCTAATCTATTCTATTATATTCTATTATTTCTATAATATACTATTCTATTCTAATTTCTATTATATTCTATTATTTCTAATCTATTCTATTTTATTATTTCTATAATATACTATTCTAATTTCTATTCTATTATTTCTAATCTATTCTATTCTACTATTTCTATACTATACTATTCTATTTCTATTCTATTATTTCTAATCTATTCTATTCTAATTTCTATTCTATTCTATTATTTCTATTCTATGCTATGCTGTGCCATGCAATGCTATTCGATTCTATGTGGTGCTCAAAAGATAATGGTTATCTTTTGAGAGCTGAATGCAATGAAGTTTCTTTTAATGCTGATTAGTATACATTTTAGAACCATGTTTACAGTATTTGTAAAGCAAATCATCATGGTCATTAAGCGAATCACATGGTGGTTAAGCAAATCCAGCTATCCCGATTGATTGGCTGGGAAGACGGCCCATCGCAGCCCCATGACTAAAAGACACTCTCTGAATTGGGACCCCAGGGCTCTTCATGTTACAATGGTCTTTATGGCGAGGGCAGGTCGTAAATCACTTTTGCCAAGCCTGCCGTAACTTTGAACCGCCGTAAGTCGAGGACCCCTTATATTCTGCCTTCCCTCTTTTAATTAGAACTCACTTGACCGGCTTCAGCCTGGATCTCCAGTCTTCCGGGCTCTCCAATTTCTCTTCTGCCCCGAGGGAAACTTTCACTGAACGAGAAACAGGCAAAGGAGGGTGAAGCGCTAAACCAGCATTCAAGGTTTGCACTCCTCCTCTTCCTCCCGAGACCCAGCCATCACGCGGAGCGAAGGGAATTACGGGGCGGATGAGCAAACGCAAAAAAGCATGCAGCTGACACAACCGAGGTTCCTTTAGTCAACAAACCCGAGATTGATTGCTTTCACAAAGGAAAGGGAGTTGGGTTGGATCGCGGCTTCCATCCGTCCCGCCTCACAGCTGGCTGGGGAAGTTTGGGAGCTGAAGGCCACCCATTTTAACGTCGCTCCAGTTGAGAATCACCGGCTTGAACATTAACTAGGATTTATGGAGATTCTCAGTCCTCCTTCAGCTCTGACTAGTTCCATCCCTCCACCATCCAGTCAGAATCTGAAGAAGCTTCTTGGATGAAGAAGCGAAACGTCTTCAAAAGAAAAAAACCAGAAAGCCCAGTTGCCTCTTGGGAAAAAAACGCTTTGGGGAAAGAAGGGGAAGGGAAGGAAAGAAGGGGAAGGAAAGGAAAGAAGGGAAGGGAAGGAAAGAAGGGAAGGGAAGGAAAGAAGGGGAAGAAAAGGAAAGAAGGAAAGGAAAGAAGGAGAAAGAGAGGAAAGAAAAGAAGGGGAAGGAAAGGAAAGAAGGAAAGAAGGGGAAGGAAAGGAAAGAAGGGGAATGAAAGGAAAGAAGGAGAAAGAGAGGAAAGAAAAGAAGGGGGAGGAAAGGAAAGAAGGAGAAAGAGAGGAAAGAAAAGAAGGGGGAGGAAAGGAAAGAAGGGAAGGGAAGGAAAGAAGGGGAAGAAAAGGAAGGAAGGAAAGGAAAGAAAGAGAGGAAAGGAAAGAAGGAAAGGAAAGAAGGGGGAGGAAAGAAGGGGAAGAAAAGGAAAGAAGGAAAGGAAAGAAGGGGAAGAAAAGGAAGGAAGGGGAAGAAAAGGAAAGAAGGAAAGGAAAGAAGGAAAGGAAAGAAGGAGAGGAAAGGAAAGAAGGAGAAAGAGAGGAAAGAAGGGGAAGGAAAGGAAGGAGAAAGAGGTGGAAGAGGGGAAGGAGAAAAGGAGGGAAAGGAAAGGAAAGGAAAATGTCTATGGACATCCTCTCTCATCCAGGTGATGGTTGTCTCAAAGGTGCTTTTTCCCCCAAGAGGCAAACTGCACTTTCTGATTTTTCTTTGAAGACATTTCGCTTCTCATCCAAGAAAGCTTCTTCAGCTCCACCATCCAGTCAGAATCTGAAGAAGCTTCTTGGATGAGAAGCGAAACGTCTTCAAAACAAAAAAACAGAAAGTCCAGTTTGCCTCTTGGGGGGAAAAAAAGCACCTTTGGGGATGTTAACTAGGTTTGAAATCATTCAATTGACTCTCTGTGGATTTAAATCATGATTCGAACCCAACACATCACAGGGACGGCTGCTTCCTACCTTTAGCCACCTTGGTGTCCCATTTACGTCCCGCGTCGGCCGATGTGCCGGTGGACCCATCCTTGATTTTGTTCTGGGGATCAGCTCCGACCCACCATTTGTGGCTAGGATCCTTGGGGAGATGCGGCGTTTCTGCCCCTTTTGGGGTGTCTGCCAAAGCTGGCTTGTTCAAGGGTTTGCTAGCTGGGGGATTCTGGACTTGAAGACTCCGCAAACCAGAGAGGACAGGAGAAGATGGGCTGTTGGAAGGAAGAGATGGTTATTATCTTCTTGGTTAAGAAAAGACCGAACCCTGCTCCCTTCCAAAACTGCCCTCTTCCAGCATATTAATTTAATAAAGAAATAAAATTATAACCAACAGATTCCATACCAAATCAATCCATCAGAGATAAAAGTTGTGCTAAAATATTCATGACCGGGAAAGACATGGGAACAACGCCAGCCAATGAATAGGCATAGCAACTAAGTCAGCCAATGGGCGCTTAAACGGATCTGAGTCTGTGCAGAGAATTGAAACAGAAACTTAAGAAGAAAGCAGTCTGCTGCTCTGAGAAGTAAACTAGCAGTCCGCTAAAATGAAACTAACTGCTTGTGTTCGCTTGTAACTCTCCTGCTTCGTATTTACTTGGAAGAACCAGCTGTCGGTATTGTACATTTATTCATTTAGTCCTGTGTATATTAAAGAAGTGAATGAATCCAGCTGCATCAGTTATCTGTCTGTGCTTCTGGATTTGAATTTGGATCTGAGAAGTTGCATTTTTGCCAATTCCAGGGTATGTTGCCCCCCACCCCACACCACAAACGCCCCTCTTTGCAAAGTTAAATCTCCAATTTAAGGAAACCCAGATTGGTCTAGTGGTTAAGGCACCAGGCTAGAAAGCAGGCGACGGTGAGTTCTAGTCTTGCCTTAACTGTGAAAGCCGGCTGGGTGACTTTGAGTCAATCGCCAGGTGAAGGTGAGTTCTAGTCTAGTCTAGTTCTAGCATTAGCCATGAAAGCTGCCTGGTTGACTTTAAGCCAATCACTAGGAGAATGGGAGTTCTAGTATCGCCTTAGCCATGAAAGCCAGCTGGGTGACTTTGGGCTAATCACCAGGTGACAGTGAGTTCTAGTCAAGAAAACTGTCTGGGTGACTTTAAGCCAGGCACTATTGGAAGCCTCCTAAAGGCTCTGCATGGCCATTTCGGGGAAGGGGGCGTGGTTTCGGGAGGCAAAACAATGCTGTATTCAGTGTATAAGACGCACCCAGATTTTCAGCCTCTTTTTTGAGGTGCGTCTTATACTCCGAAAAATACAGTAAGTGTTATCTGACATGGTGACAATTTTTGTATATCTCATTTCACTTTTCTTCTTTATAACTGCTATTCTAATAGCAAATCCTTCGTAAAAGTTATTGCATTGCATTTTTGATTAAATTATCTTTTCGTGTATATATCATTTTAGGGTACTACTCCCCCCTCCCAAAAAAAGTGGTGTTATTAGCCATCAAACATCAAAAATACACTTTTTCCCCCTGAAAGTTTTCCACAATTTTGGCCATAAGGAAGGAAGGAAGTAAAGGCCAGTGTGATAGCAAAGGCTCACCTGTTGTGCGCCAAGGATCGGGGCGCTGCGAGGCCAACGCCTCCTGGCTGTGGTCCTGGTAAGGCACGCTGAAGGACGCTCCGGGCTTCGTCTTTCTTGCTGTCGCTGCTACCGACGGGGCCCTGAGTTCGAGAGACGGGCGTTTTCTCAAGGATTAGGACAGGCTGCGCAGGAGAGCTGAGACTTTTCGCCGGTTCCACTTTCCTCGCAGGGAAGTCAGAAGTGCCCGGATCAGCCTGGAAAAACTTCTCCCGCGCCTGCTGGATTCGGGAGTGCACTTCCATCGAAGGGGAAGCCACAAGCGGGTCCGGCGCTGGGGCGGGAGGGTGCGGCCGAAGGAGGTTTGGACTTGGGGAGACCCCGCCGGATTTAGGACTCCGGGAATTGGACGGTTCCTGAGCGGCTGCCGGTTGGGGAGTCACGTTGCTTTGGAAGGCCCTACGGGGTTTGGGCACCGGCGAGGCGTCCGGCGTGAGCCCCAGCCCCTTCCCACCATTCCCTGCAGGGGTCTTGGAAGCGGCTGTCTTCTTCTCCGTCCGGCTCTCCTGGGCAGGAGGAGCCTGCGCCGAGTCAGCTCCCGCGTGGCGGTTGCAAAGGAAGGTTCCGGGGCTGATCCCCGCTTTGTAGTTCCCGCTCTGCAAAGTGCTGGAGCATTTTTTGCACCTGGAGGCGGAATTTGGGGACAAATAGTGACCACAGGGCAGTGATGGCTCACCGTTTTGTACCCATAATGCAATGTGTGCGCAACACCCGCTCGCACACCCCTGAACATGGGTCTGCCACAGTGGTGGGCTGCAGGCGGGACACTCTGGAGCACCGGGTATGGTCCTCCGGAGGTCCCACCCAAGCTCCTTACCTGTCCTTTAAAGCCTTCAGTGCTTCTGCGCATGGCACATTCAGTACCTGCGCAACGCTCCGCCGAGAAGCTGGAGCGTAGCGGAGGCTTGCGGAAGCCTTACTGGCCGGTACAATGTGCCTCCCTGCAGCCTCCTCAGACCAAAAAGGGCCAGGGGGGGAGCATCACACTCCCCCGCCCCTATGCATGTGTGAATGACCACTCCGCTTGCTCACGTATGCGCGCCGTTTTATGCATGTGCCCCGCTTCCCTTGCAAGCCAAAAATCAGCTGGCTGGTAGGAGGCGCATGTGCGGGGGAGCTAAGCTGGGGCCATGGCCCGTGTGCCCGCAGGGAGGGCTCTGCGTGCCACCTGTGGCCCATGTGCCAGAGGTTCCGCCATCAGGGTGATAGGGAATCAGGTTACGAAGTCAAGAGTTGAACTCCACCCATCTCAGTGGCCGAGGTTGAGGCGCGCTGGGCCACCGCAGGCGTTAGAGGCCGCCCAATCCGTACAGCATCCTCGCCCCTCCCCAAACCAGACCCCTGAAGCCCGGCATGGGGTTGGGGTATCAAGGGCAGCCTCTGACCAAGCCCTCCCAAGGGAATCATACCTAAAGCAATTCCTGTGATACAGCTTCCCGTCCATCAGGAGGCGTTGCACCAAGTGGACGTGAGTTCCGCAGACGGCACAGTTGCTCGGCTGGGCATTGTTCCTCTCGGCTAAGACCCGTCTCTGGGAGGCAGGAGGAAACAGGGATTCAAACGGAAACACACACACACACACACACCCCTCCATCGAGCCCCAAAGACCCTCCCCTGTTTTACTAAGGGATTTCTCAGCAGTTCCCCAGCGGAGCCCCTTCTCTGTTCTGATTCGTTTAGCCTCGCACTTATGACCGGAGGCATCACTCTGCAACCGTATCGTCACAATTTGCAACTTTTTTTTGCCAATTTCCTTAAAAAAAAAACGCCCTAAGATACACTCTGTTGATCCATGGAGGTTCTATTCTGAAATACCCAGCTGTCATAAACACACATAGAGAGAGAATCAGCCTCCAGGGCAAAAGGCTTGGTGTGACGTACTTCGACCGTGGGAGAGGTCTCCATCCCCATTCTGCGCCCCACCACAGCTGGCTCTGCTTTGGGCTCGAGAGGAAGAGGGGGTCTCGCTGGCTGCTGGGTTGAACTCGGGGCCCTCGGCTCGGGGGCCACTTTTTTCTCGGTCGGCTGCTCAATGGGCTGGGAAGCCTGGCGCTTGATTCCAGCCATCCCTCCAACTGCGGGAAAAGGAGGAGACTTGAGATGCCAGCGGCTCTCATCGGGCATATAAAAGAGATACCCAGGGCACAATTGGGTAGCTTCGTCCACGAAACTGGCACGCAATGCAATCTGATTTACCTGCCTTTTATTATTAAGATAATTTATTGCTTATTAAGATAACCATCTGTTTTTTTTTAAATTATCAATATTTCTTTTCCCAATTTAAAGAAACTTTCCTTCCTTCCTCTCTTCCTTCCCTCCCTCTTCCCTTCCTTTCCTCCCTTCCCTCCTTCTTTCCTTCCTTCCCTCTTTTTTCCTCCCTCCCTCTCTTCCCTTCCCTTCCTCTCAGCAATTACCACTCCAGTTTTGCTGCCCTCTAGCCCTTGGGTGTAACACTGCTTCTGCCCCTGGAAGCTCCATCTCTAGCTACCCTGCATGGGAAGGACCGTGGTTAACGTCAAGCTGGCTGCATCTTGGGTTTTTCGTTGTTGTTCTTGTTTAATCCTTCCCATCCTCTAAAATTTTTCAGAGGCTTCATAGGAGTCCTCCCAGTGTGGACAGGACTTCACGGCAGTCCAAAATCTGGAAGGAGGGAGCAAGAAAGAGAGAGAGAAGAGAGAGCGAGGAGAGAGGAGAGAAAGAGAAAAAAGAGAGAGAGGAGAGAGAGAAGATAGAGAAGAGAAAAAGAGAGGAGAGAGGAGAGAGAGGAGAGAGAGAAGAAAGAGAGAAGAAAGAGAGAAGAGAAAGAAGAGAAAAAGAGAGGAGAGAGGAGAGAAAGAGAGAAGAGAGAGAGAGAGGAGAGAGAGAAGAAAGAGAGAGAGAGAAGAGAGAGAAGAGAAAAAGAGAGGAGAGAGAGATGAGAGAGAGAAGAGAAAAGAGAGAGAGAAGAGAAGAGAAAGAGAAGAGAGAGAAGAGAGAGAAGAAAGAGAGAGATGAGAGAGAAAAAGAGAGATGAGAGAGGAGAGAAAGAGAGAAGAGAGAGAGAGGAGAGAGGAGAAGGAGACAGAGAGAGAGAGAAGAGAGAGAAGAGAAAAAGAGAGGCGAGAAAAGAGAGGGAGAGAGGAGAGAGAGAGGGAGGCAGGGAGGGAGAGAGAGATACTCACTGGGTGACTTGCCGTGGAAGTAATTGTAATATTGGGAGACGTAAGTGAGGATGCTCAGCCGGTCGGGCACCCTGAGGGTCACCATATCTTCTGCGTCCAGCAAAGCGGGGATGCCCAGCTCCTTCTCCGCAACTCGGAAAGCCTGGGAGATGCGAACAGAGAGGTTTTAGGAGATCTCCTTCTCTTTAACCAAGCGGAGATCCGTGCCCAAATTCTTTTGTAGGACAGCTGGGGATTCGAACCGCCGACCTTTCGTTTGAGCGTCTTAGCCACTGAGCCACCGCGTCCCTCATCAAGACCTCTAGTCCTCATTAGGAAGGCTCTCTGGTGCGGTCGGAAAAGAATCTCGTTTTCCAAGCCTGGAGTTGAAGCCCGGCCAGGCCACGGAAACTCAACGTGGAGGCCCAGCTCCTTCCCCGGGACATTCCATTCCTCCGGCCCCTCGACCCACGCTTGGCCTGCTGGACGCGGCACAGAGGCTTTGGGTGGTCCAAGCCTCCTTCCTTCTCACACGCACATCTGGCAGCCTTTCCTTCCTCGCAACCACTGGCTTTCCCAGGCACTCCACATCCCAGGATCTCAGGTTTCCAAACAGCGAGGAAGGGGGACAGAGGAGGATCTGGTTTCCAGAGGGAAGGCGGAAGGCATTTCAGGAGGCGGCCGGATCGGGACAAGGGAGCCCGGCGGACTGGGAGAAAGCCAGGGGTGAAAGGACATGGATCTAAATCCAATCATGGGTTTTTCAGGGAGGATCCCGGAATCATTGGGAATCCGATCTGCTTTACAGAGTGGTAGGGAGGACAAGAAAAACGAAGGGAGGAGGAATGACTAAGGCTGACCTGTTCTCCTTGGAAGAAGAGCAGAAGGGGATGGAGAGACTGGGACAGAGAGAGGGAAGGAGAAGGAAATAGGAGATGGAGATGGGAGAGGAATGGAAGAGGATGAGATGGAGACAGGGATGGGGAAACTGAGGAAGAGACAGAGAAAGGAAAATGGAGGGAGATGGATAAATAGAAATAGAGCAATAATGAAATGGATAGAGAAATAGATGAAGATAGTCAGATGGATGGATGGATGGATGGATGGGTGGGTGGGTGGGTGGGTGGGTAGGTAGGTAGGTAGGTAGGTAGACAGACAGACAGACAGACAGACAGACAGAAAGATGATAGGTAGATAGATAGATAGATAGATAGATAGATAGATAGATAGATAGATAGATAGATAGATAGATAGATAGATAGATGATAGATAGAGATAGATAGATAGATAGATAGATAGATAGATAGATAGATAGATAGATAGATAGATAGATAGATGATAGATGGGTAGATAGGTAGATAGGTAGATAGATAGATAGATAGATAGATAGATAGATAGATAGATAGATAGATAGATAGATAGATAGATAGATAGATGATAGATAGAGATAGATAGATAGATAGATAGATAGATAGATAGATAGATAGATAGATAGAGATAGATAGATAGATGATAGATAGATAGATGATAGATAGATAGATAGATAGATAGATAGATAGATAGAGAGAGAGAGAGAGAGAGAGAGAGAGAGAGAGAGAGAGAGATAGATAGATAGATAGATAGATAGATAGATAGATAGATAGATAGATAGATATAGACAGAGTGGTGCGGTGGCCTAGAAGGTGGAGCTCCCGCCTCACAATCAGGAGGCTGTGAGTTCAATCCCAGGTAGAGGCAGATATTTCTCTCTCTCTGCACAATGAGAATATGCCTGCGGAACACAACTCCGCATTGGTGACAGGAAGGGCATCCGGCCATTAAACACTCTGTTATTTCCATTCAGTAGCCCAGACTCCACCCCGCAAGGGATTATGGGGTCATTAAATGCCGGTGACAGACAGGTAGTTAGGCAGATAGACAGATGACAGACAGATGCATCAAGACTCTTCCCCCTTGGAAAAAACTTGCATTCCAGAATTTAAACTTCCATAAATGTGCACCTACATTCACGCCACCCTGTTTCACAACCTTCCCGTCCACCCCAAGTGACATTTATTTATTTATCGCAGTGGCTTGTGGGCCACCTGGATGGAGCAAAGCTACGCTGCAGAACCACAAAACGCCAGGCTAAGCTAGCGTAAGGTAAATCACGAGTCAACTTGGTCCGATCCAGATCAAGAGCCAACCCTTTGCCAAAACGGGGTTCAGGGTGGCAGCTGCTGGTGGTGCTTTGGGGGGGTGCAGATATTAATCAAAAAGTCCTCACCCTACAACTACGGCAGGTGAGCCGTTGCCCCAATTCAGCTCCGCCACGCATGCCAGCCACCTGGTCTTCAGTTTTCTGCCGCACATGGGCCATGTGCGAGGGGGCTGCGCACGCACAGGGGTGGGGCACATTTGCAGGGGACGCATGAGCGCTCGCTTCGCCACCACTGCCTTAGGACAACTTTCCCTCCATGCAAATTGGCAAGCGCTGGAAATCTTGCCAAACGGGTTTTTCTAGACTGCCATGAACCGAAGGCGAAAGTGAGTTCAAGATTAATCCACCTGATCTCCCCGTTAATTTGAAGGTTTGGCCTCTTCCAGATAAGACTCTGGGGTTCCCCTCCAGGCCTCCAACCTGGACCCCCTCCATATCCAGGGTATCCCAAGTGGGCCACCCCAGGTATTTAGCCTGCTCCACCAACGCAGCTCACGAACGTTGCAGACAAACAGAAAAAGCCCAGGGGGAAAAAAATTGAGTAATCCTACGCAGGGCAAGGAAACGTCTATTTCTTTCTCTCTTTCTTTTTTCACAAAGGAAAGTTAATGGTGTTGAGTATCTGATTTATGAGCTGTTTGTTCTGATCAAATCTACCTGAGGTCAAGGTGCACAAGAAAAAGGGGGTGGAGGTAAAACAGCCTTGAGGGAAACGAAGAGGGAAGTGAAAGAGAAGGGAAAAACCACCTTACCAGAGCATTGTTCTCGAAGACGTTTTCCTTGCTCAGGGAAGTGAAGTCTCTGAAAGACAGAAAGAAAAGCAAAAGTTATTATAGAGAAACAAGTAACAACAGGCCAGGATTCACCGCGGTGCCTGCCAGGCCAAACTTTCTCCCTAGCCTCACAAGCCAACTTTCCCACTATTCTGAATTTTAGGATGTTTTCCCCTATCATTCCTCCTCTCCTGGAACTTACATTCCTTATGAAGATGGAAGACAGACTCGGTCAACAAAGATGATTAGGGGGACTGGGGGATAAAACATACCATGAATGGTTGCAGGAACTGGGTATGTCTTGTCTAAGGAAGAGGAGGACCAGGGGACACAAGATAACAGCCTTCCAATATTTTAGGGGCTCCCACAAAGAGGAGGGAATCAACCTCTTCTCCAAAGCATTTAAAGGCAGGACAAGAAGGAATGGGTGGAAGAAAAAAATCCAACCTAGAACTAAGGAGAAATTTCCTGACTGCGAGAACAATGAGCCGGTGGAACAGCTTGCCACCAGAAGCTGTGGGTGCTCCATCACTGGAGGCTTTTCAGAAAAGATTGGACAGGCATTTGTTCAGAATGGTCTAGGGTTTCCTGCTTGAGCAACGGGTTGGACTAGAAGACCTCCAAGGTCCCTTCCAACTCTGCCATTCTGTTAAGTCTGAATGTTTTTGAAGTTTAGGCCCCAGCCCTTTGTAACCACATGAACATTTCCCCTGTAATGCCGACTGGCGACTACCCGGAGGAGAGCCTTCTCTGTGGCTGCTCCGACCCTCTGGAACGAGCTCCCCGTGGAGATTCAAACCCTCACCACCCTCCAGGCCTTCCACAAGGCCCTTAAAACCTGGCTGTTCCGACAGGCCTGGGGCTAAAGAGCTGTTGCCCCCCCCCATCTCGAATGGTATGACTGTTGTGTGTTTTTTAAATTATGTATTGTTATGTTTCGTCTTTTTATTTCCTGTCTGTACCTTCCCTGATTTGAATTGTGAGCCGCCCTGAGTCCCATTTGGGGAAAAGGGCGGCATATAAATGAAATAAAATCAATCAATCAAATCAATCAAACAGTCGTGATTCAGTTCGGCTATCTCATCCTACAGGAATCTACCTGCCCTTGCATGGCTGTTTAAAAAAAAAAAAAGAGATCCACTGTCAACTTCTAATTAACAATTCCACACGTCTGCTGAAAGTTTCTAAGATCCAGATCTGCCTTCTGGGAAATCTCATCCATCCACAAAGAAATCAGGGATTTGGAAAGCAATTCTACCCATAATCACAACTGCCTAAAAGGGATGCTTTTTGAAGTATCCTAAATCCCATCGTGCAGGGAGAAACTGAGCTGGCTGCTGTTCTCCCTAGTGTGAATCGAGCTATTAAAACCAGCAAGAAAATTCTCCTCCTGTGGCATTAAAATCTCCTTGTGCAAATAAGAGGAAAAACTAAAGATCTAACTTCAAAGAGTTGGGCAATACAAGCTGGAAGAACATTCATGCAAATAAAAATTAAACACAGGTTGTGAAGAGGGAAGAAAACGATTCAACAGAATTCCGGAAAACGCCTGCAGGAGAACAATCACATCTCTTGGCTAAATAATCTGGAAGATACACCTGGACAACGGGCGAGTAGGAATTTGGGGAGAGATGGAATTTCCAGCCTGGGTTTTGGCGATGTAAACAATAATAGCAATAGCAGTTAAGACTTATATACCGCTTCATAGGGTTTTCAGCCCTCTCTAAGCAGTTTACAGAGTCAGCATATCGCCTCAACAATCTGGGTCCTCATTTCACCCACTTCGGAAGGATGGAAGGCTGAGTCAACCCTGAGCCGGTGAGATTAGAACCGCTGAACTGCAGATAACAGTCAGCTGAAGTGGCCTCCAGTACTGCACTCTAACCACTGCACCACCTCGGCCTTAAATCTAAGGCAACGGGGAACAAATGTACTTATACATGAAAGAATGTCTTAATTCTTGGGGCTCAGGATTTCGCAAGGAGACCCAGTCCAAAAATGAATAATATTTGCAATTGTAAGTTTTCCAGCCGAAGTTCAGGGCAATTCCGCCAATACAGAAGGAGTAAGCCAGCTACTCTGTCGAAAGGAGTTGGCACATCCCTACGACTTGACAATGATCCAAGTGGGCCACAAAGCCCTGATTTAAATCTCACATCGGCCAGAAATTCACCTGAAGGAATTTGGAAGATTGACAATGTCTGGTCTTTTGGTCTTCTGAGGAAAACAAAACTCAACATTCTTGGATTTATTTACACACGTGCCTGTAACTTCCCAACACACACAAGCTAATTATGAAAGGATGACACCCCAACATCCAAGACAACATTATCTTCATAACCAAGCCTTCTGTCCACAGAGCTTCAGCCTAGGACCGTGATGGTGGCACACAGAGCCATCTCTCTGGGCACGCCAGCCATTGCCGGTTGCACCCCTGGGTTCCGGTGGGCACCTGTGCGCCGGACAGCTGGTCTGCGCATACATGGGAGTGCCGGAAAGCGGAACAGCAGCTCCCTGGCATGCATGCGTGTGCTGAGAAGCTGAGCTTCTGGTTTCTGGCATGCCAAGTGGCCTTCAAACTGGAAGCTCAGGTGATGGGGGCGCCTGCGCACAGCGGAAACCAGAAGCTCAGCTTCCCAGCTTGCGCATGTGCACCGGGGGAACTCCTCTTCTGGTTTGTGAGAGAGACGAGGTGGCGCAGTGGTTAAATGCAGCACTGCAGGCTACTTCAGCTGACTGCAGTTTTGCAGTTTGGCGGTTCAAATCTCACCGGCTCAAAGGTTGACTCAGGCTTCCATCCTTCCGAGGTGGGTGAAATGAGGACCCGGATTGTTGTTGTTGGGGGCGATATGCTGACTCTGTAAACCGCTTAGAGAGGGCTGAAAGCCCTATGAAGCGGTATATAAGTCTAACTGCTATTGCTATTGTGGTGCTCCTCCTCCCCCCAGGTGGTCACTCCCGTTTTGGCACTTGGTGCCAAAAGGGTTCCCTAACCCTGGCCTAGGAGACATTCCGACCTCCAAGTCTAGGGGTGCGTGGGGCAGACCCTTTCTTGATGAGACCTGAACCGGTTGCTGAAGATTTTGACCCACAACTCTCGGGAAGACACAAGGGGAGTGTGGGCTCCCCCCAGCCTTGCTCACCGCAGACATGACAGCACTGAGATTTGAAAGGGGGGAGGAAACCCCCCCCCACTGATCAGCTCCATTCCTGCCCCCACCCCAACTCTGCCTCGACTGTTTGACTCACAAGCGTTGTCACATCTAAATGCAAACAGCCAACAGTTGTCAGGTCTGTTAGTGGAAGACGTCTAAACATCAGCTGGGAGACTGCCGAGCGTTTCCATCCGCCGACAAACCCTTGTTTGCTTTAAACCCGCCTTTCCAAGTGTCATTGCAAACATCTGTTCTGAAATGCATGTTTTTGTTTCAAGACAAACAAGGACAAGGGACTTTCCGGTTGTTTTTCATTGAGCCGAGACAAGCGGTGATGTTCTGAAGCGTTAAGGACTGGTTGGCCTCCCAAGGCAGGGCCGAGAGGTCAGAAACATCAAGATGGCGTCCGCGGTGCCCATAAAAAGTGGGCGGGGCTTGTAGCAGACCGCCGTGGCGGCCATGTTGAATTTTTTTGGCTCTCCTTGGGAGACCTTCCTGAAGTCAGGAACAACCACACGAAGCAACCTCGAAGATCTGAGAAAATCCGTTTTTATTTATTTATTCCATTTCTCTAGCGGGCCATCAAGTGACTCTGGGCAGCTTCTAATTCTAAAGTTATAAAACAAGTCAAATGTTTTTTGTTTTTTTTAAGAAATGCTGGTTGCCCGGCTTCCTCTAATTTTCCCTATTTTATTGGATTGGATTGGATTTATTACATTTATATGCCGCCCTTTTCCCCGAAGGGGACTCAGGGCGGCTCACAATTCAAGTCAGGGAAAGGGGTACAGACAGGGGATAAAAAAGACGGAACATAACAATACATAATTTAAAAAACATACAACAGTCATACCATTCGAGACGGGGGCAACAGCTCTTTAGCCCCAGGCCTGTCGGAACAGCCAGGTTTTAAGGGCTTTGCGGAAGGCCTGGAGGGTGGTGAGGGTTCGAATCTCCACGGGGAGCTCGTTCCAGAGGGCCGGAGCAGCCACAGAGAAGGCTCTCCTCCGGGTAGTCGCCAGTCGGCACTGGCCGGCGGATGGGATTCGGAGGAGGCCTAATCTGTGGGATCTAATCGGTCTAGTGGAGGTAATTGGCAGCAGGCGGTCTCTCAAGTACCCAGATCCAATACCATGAAGGGCTTTAGAAGTGACGACTAGCGCCCTGAGCTTTATCCTCTCCATCTTCCCGTCTCTGGACGTTACTTTGCTTTTATTGGGCTGAAGACAAGCTAGAAAAACTCACCCTAGCTGAACCCAAAATTATTTAGAAAGTGCCACATTTGATCAATGGACTTTCCACCGATCCTATTTTGACCCAAATATTATGAGATGCATTTTGAAAAGCACCAGCAAGTCATCACGGTTTAGTTTTCTGCCAACTTTCTAGCCTTCCAAAAGCTTCATGAGAGATACATTTTATTTATTTATTTATTCAATTTCTTTCCTGCCTATCTTCCCACCAGGTGACCTTAATCCACCCCCGAATGCAGAAACTTAGCACATCAAGGGAAAACACTGCGTCAGAATTCTGCTGGGGATTTAATTTAATTTTAATCGATTTAAATCCCTCCCAAGACAGAACCAGCAATTGGTAGCTGGCTTTCCATGTGCCAAAGGTTGTTCTAGATAAAGACTCATTCAGCCACATCAACCGTGATTAAACGTTATTTTATGGCGTCCAAGTTTAATGATTTCCCCATTGGGATAAATATTATGTTCTTTTCCTGTAGTTAATGTGCGTGTGCGTGTTTTGGGCCTGTTTTTTTCTCTTTTTTTCTTACTCCTTTTTTGTATAAAAAAGAAAGAGAAAGAAAGAAAGGATGGACGGACGGACGGAAGGGACAAAGAGAGGCAGAAAGAGACAGACGAAAGGAGGGAGGGAAGAAGGGAGAGAGAGAGAGAGACAGTGAGAGAGATGCAGAGAAAGAAGGAAAGGGAAGGAAGGAAGATAGAAAGAGGCAGAGAGAGGCAAAAAGAGAGAGACAGAAGGAGGGAGGGAGGAAGGGAGACAGAAAGAGGGATGCAGAGAAAGAAGGAACAAAAGAAAGAAAAAAGGAAGGAAAGAAGGAAGGAAGGAAGAGAGAGAGAAAGAAAAAAGAGAGAAAGGAAGAGAAAAGAAGAAAGAGAAAGGAAGAGAGAAAAAATTGAAAGAAAAAGAAGAGAAAGAAGGAAGGGAAGAAAAAGGGAGGAAGAAAGGGAAAGAAAGAAAGAAGAAAGGAAGGAAGGAAGAAAGGAAAGAAAGAAAGAAAGAAAGAAAGAAAGAAAGAAAGAAAGAAAGAAAGAAAGAAAGAAAGAAAGAAAAAATAAACTAACTCCATGGTTCTCGTAAAGAGATACACAGTGGAGATAAGAATGGGGGCTTTGTTCCCAACGGTCTTAGCGTTCCATGGGGGATGGTCCTCTCTTCACTGGGGTCAGTCAGTCACATGGAAGGAAGTGACACATATGTGTCCAGCCACAGCAGAGTTTGCCTTGTCTTGCTCACAAACTCTTGACTCTGTGGTTGCACGGAGGATGACATCAGATGGGTGAAATTGTGTGTGTGGGGGGGAGAGAATTGGGAAATAAATGACTTTTCTGTCTGACTCTTATTGCGAAGGGGACACACGTAGAACGGGTAAAGAATGACAAGGACTGCCTAGCTCTTAAACTTTAACTGATTTTAAAAAAATATGATTTAGGGGAAAAATACTATTCCACATAATGGGTGTTATTATACTGGACTTGGTTACAAGTGGGAAAACTCAACATTCACCCTGGATTCATAGGGGATATTTGGATCCAGCATTAACCTGAATTTTACAAGATTGGTGTCAGAACAGTTACAATTCTATCTATCTATCTATCTATCTATCTATCTATCTATCTATCTATCCATCCAACCATCCATTTATCTATCTATCATCTATCTCTATCATCTCTCTCTCTGTATGTGTCTATCTGTCTATCATCTATCTTTCTATCTATCTATCTACCTATCATCTCCATCCATCCATCCATTATCTATCATCTCTCTGTGTCTGTCTGTCTGTCTATCTATCTATCCATCCATCGATCTATCTATCATCTATCTATCTATCTATCTATCTATCTATCTATCTATCTATCTATCTATCTATCCATCCAACCATCCATTTATCTATCTATCATCTATCTCTATCATCTCTCTCTCTGTATGTGTCTATCTGTCTATCATCTATCTTTCTATCTATCTATCTACCTATCATCTCCATCCATCCATCCATTTATCTATCATCTCTCTGTGTCTGTCTGTCTGTCTATCTATCTATCCATCCATCGATCTATCTATCATCTATCTATCTATCTATCTATCTATCTATCTATCTATCTATCTATCATCTACATCCATCCATCCATTTATCTATCATCTCTCTCTCTCTGTATGTGTCTGTCTGTCTGCCTGTCTGTCTGTCTGTCTGTCTATCTATCTATCTATCTATCTATCTATCTATCTATCTATCTATCTATCATCTCTATTCATCCATCCATCCATCAATTTATGTATCTATCATATATCTCTCTGTGTGTGTGTGTCTGTCTGTCTATCATCTACCTACCTACCTATCATCCATCCATCCATCCATCCATCCATCCATCCATCCATCCATCCATCCATCCATCTATCTATCATCTCTATCCATCCAACCATCCATCCATGTATCAACCATCTATCTATCTATCTATCTATCTATCTATCTATCTATCTATCTATCTATCTATCTATCTATCTATCTATCTATCTAAACTATCTATCTATCTATCTATCTATCTATCTATCTATCTATCTATCTATCTATCTATCTATCTAATACAATCTTATTTTATATATCTATAAAATCCACATATATAGAGTTGACTATAGGTCAGGTCCAATAGGCCAATCTCGGTCTGCTTTATTAATTAATTTATTAATTATGTTTTTGCCAGAGAAAATGCTGCCACTGCACATAGCAAGGTTCAAAGGTCAAGGATCACATGCATAAGGAACATATTTTTTCTAAATCAGAAAATAGAAACCCATTTGAATATTTAATGGAATTTATATACTGTAATAAACTGTTTATGGGACCTGACTTTTCGTACGTCCTGCAATATCTGAGCAGCTCCTCTCACCTTTGGCCATCTCAGAAAGCAAAATGAAGGCAACGCAAACATGGATGCCACACATGGAAAGGACGCACCACCAAAAATGCTCTGCCAACCCTTGGAGGAAAATGTCCAGGCAAAACTTTTCAATGCATCCTTTTCAAAAAAATAATAAAGGTGAAACTCAAATAAAATGGAAGAAACGCATAAAGCCAATGCAAACTCTTTCCTAAATACACCCTGCGCCCTCAAGACGGTTCTTTGGTGAAGCTATGTGGCATCAAACCGCACCTAAACAAACGAACAAACACAAAGAAACACAAACACACACAGCCCTTTCTGCAAAGGGTTATGCCAAACTGGGAGCTCCCCCCACTGAATCCCACAGGATTCCTCTGGGAGATGCCCAACAGCCTGGGCATTGGTCATGCCAAGACCGAGCATGAGGGACCAAGGTTCTCCAGCTTTTGAGGTTCTAGGGGTAGACTGCCTCGGGAGCTGGGAGCTCCCCTGAACTTCCGCGTGGGGGAAAAACCAGCGCTCCCCTTCCCCTCCTTCCACGCTTCCCCCCTTCCCCTCCCAGGAAGGGGGGTCACCCCCCCGGCGTCACTCACATGAGGTCCGGCCTGTGGCGGTGCAGGATGGCGCAAAAGGCCAGCCCGTCCCGGAACGAGGTGGTCATGTTGGTGACGGAGACGCCCTTGTAGCCTTCGCACTGCTGCTTGCACCAGAGTTGCAGCGCTTGGGTGGGCGACATCCTGAATTGCGCGGGGGGGAGGAGGGAAAGGGGTGAAAACGCGCAGGAAAGAGGGATGGGAGAAGAGCAGGGAGGAGGAGTGGGAGGGGAACGAGCGGGGGAAAGGAAAGAAAAGCTAAGAGGAGGTGTGCGGGGGGGGGGAGTCGGGCAGGAAAGAGGGATGGGGAGGAAAGCAGGAAGGGTGAGGGGGAAACGAGCAGGGAAAAAAGGGATGGAAAGAAAAGCAAAGAGGAGGAGAAGTGGGGGGGGTCGAGCAGGAAAAAGGGGATGGGGAGAAAGGCAGGAAGGAGGAGTGAGAGGCGCCGGGCGGTTCTTCCCGGAGAGGAAGAGCCTGAATGGGAAAAGAGAGGAGGGGGCTGCGGCCTTTTCCCGGGCTTTCTCCCCCTTTCCAAAGAAGAAAGAAGAAGGGAAACGGGGACAAAAAGAAGGACAAGAAGAACTTTTCTCCGCGGGCAGCGCCAACTTTACTTTCCGCCCGCCGGGAGCTCCACGCCTCCCTCCTGCAAGTCGCCGCCCCCGCTTAGCCTCGCCTCCCAGCCGGAGGGGCCGCCGCGCAGCTGGGAGCCTCCCCCGGCCCAGCCCCGGCCGCCATCCAGCCGGCCGGAGCGCATCTTCCCCCGGCGGGAGGATCCCCTGCAGCCCGGGAGAAGGAGAAAGCCAGAGCCGCGCCGAGCTCCCCAAACGCCCCGCCGGGCGCTGTCCAAGCCACAGCCCCGCAAGGCGCCGGATCTGCGGGGAGGGAAGAGCCGCCAATGGCCGCGGCGGGGCGGGAGTGACCGGCCCCCGGCCGAGCAGCGCCTGCTCCGCCTTCCGACGCGGGGGAAAAGGGCGCAGCAGGCAGGGGGAGCCGCCTTCGCCCCATCCGGGGCAGCTAGAGGGCATCCAGACGAGCCCCGTCTTCTGAAGCGGGGGGGGGCTTGTGGGGAGGGGTCGGGAAGGGCGGGGCAGAGCACTTTGCTGGAGCGCAGCTGTAAAAAAAAATGGCTTTGAAAGGTGCAAAAGAGGCGGAGAGGCAGATTGGGGAGGGTCCCCTCGCCCCCCACTAAGGATCCGCCGCAAAGCAGCTTGGCGACCCCCCCCCCACACACACACACCCCTCCCGAACGGAATACTTTGCAAAAAAGCGACTCCCGCCTCGCAGGGGGATCCAAATGCACCCCGATTCTCCTGTGGCTGAGCCCCAAGTGCACAAGGGGCTCCAGAGGAGGAACCGGGAATTTCTGGAAAGGAAGATTTGGGGAAGTTCACGCAAAGCTGCTATTGATTTCTTATTGAGGTTTTATGGCTGGCACAGTCCGCGTCTTACTATGGGGGAGGAGGGAGGGAGGGGGAGAAAGAGGTGAGAGGGGGAGAGAGAGAGGGAGGGAGGGAAAGAACGAGGGATGTGTGTGTGTATGTGTGTGTGTTATATGCACACATACTAGTATATACTATATATATACTAGTCTCCCTTTATTGGTCAGCACAAATGCAATATATATATTTATTTATCAGCACAAATAAAAAAACCACACACACACACACACACATATATATATATATATTAATTTGTGCTGATAAATAAATAAATAATTATTATTATTATTTATAATTATTATTTAATAAATAAAAATAATTATTTATCAGCACAAATTAAAAAAAAACACAAATATAACAAAGGCAACAGTAAAAATATTGGGGTTCTGTCGTGATGGACTCTTGTGACGAGCCGATTGACAGATGTTGGAAGCAGTTAGCTTCCTCCCATAATTGGGGCATACCAGGGTTTGTGACACTATATATATTAGTGTCACAAACCCTGGTATGCCCCAATTATGGGAGGAAGCTAATTGCTTCCATCATCTGTCAATCGGCTCGTCACAAGAGTCCATCACGACAGAACCCCAATATTTTTACTGTTGCCTTTGTTATATTTGTGTTATATTTGTGCTGATAAATAAATAAAGGGAGACTAGTATAGATCTATTTCAAGCTATTTAGCTCTCATCAGCTAGCCATAGCAGAGTTTCGAATCCCAGGAAGGGTATGGCTAGCTGATGAGAGCTAAATAGCTCAAGGTGGCGCAGTGGTTAAATGCAGCACTGCAGGCTACTGCTAGATCAGCAGGTCAGCGGTTCAAATCTCACCGGCTCAGGGTTGACTCAGCCTTCCATCCTTCCGAGGTGGGTAAAATGAGGACCCAGATTGTTGGGGGCAATATGCTGACTCTCTGTAAACCGCTTAGAGAGGCCTGAAAGGCCTATGAAGCGGTATATAAGTCTACTGCTATTGCTATTGCTATAAATAGATCTATACTACTCTCCCTTTATTTATTTATCAGCACAAATACAACATACACACACACACACACCCCCCCCACATATATATATATATATATATATATATATATATATATATATATATATATATATATATATATATATATATATATATATATATATAAATAAAGGGAGACTAGTATAGATCTATTTCAAGCTATTTAGCTCTCATCAGCCATACCCTTCGCTGGGATTTGAACCTGGGCTGTTTTTACATGTTAGGCAGTTGTATTAGCCTCTAAGCCACAAGCTCTCCTCCCTTATCAGCTGAGCCAAGGAAATATTTGGGCATACCAGGTGCTTTGACATAACATTTAAATATAAATACACACACACACACACACACACAGCCGGAGTCTCTTGACAGGCGCCATATAAGTTTAATAAATAAAAAATAATGTCTGGAGAATAACAAAAGGGGGCTCCTCTCCTTGGCTGGGAGCAGACAAGGAGCCAAGAGCCACAGCAATGGATCAAGAGGGGACGGAGACCCCAATTTTTTCCCATTCAGAGCAAATGTCCGAAAAAGCCCCGAAGACGGTTGCAGACCAGCCTGGCCTCCTGCCTGGGCCCTGTCCCCTCTCCCTTCCGAAGAGCGGCTGGCTATAAATTGGGTGGAAAGGATTAATAATACATGCCATATAATATATTCATGATGCTTCTATGGGCATGCTATGGATAATATGCATTAATATATAACCAGCCTTACAAATAATTCACCGTTTTCTCTTCCTTCTAATTACTGGACACCGGGCAGTCTATTTACTTTAGAGTAAGGATTATGAAAAGCATTTAATGGCTGCGGGCCCCATCCCAAACTTCCTCCCTCCCTCCCTTTCTTTTCCCCCCTCCGTCCCTTCCTTTTCCCTCCCTTTTCTTTTCCTTCCTTCTTTCCCTTTCCTTCCTTCCCCTCTTTCTATTCCTCCCTCCCTCTTTCCTTTCTTCTCATATATCTTTCCTCTCTCCCTTTTTCTCTTTCCTCCCTGCTTCTATTTCTTTTCCTTTCCTTCCTTTCTCCCTCCTTTTCCTACCTTCCTTCTTTCCCTTTCTATTCCTTCCTTCCTTCTTATATCTTTTCTCTCTCCTCTCCCTTCTTCTTGAAATTTGAAATTTAATAAAATTTGTATGCCGCCCACTCCCATGGGACTCTGGGCGGCTTACAGACAAGATAAAAAGCATTTAAAAATTAAAGTTAAAATTAAAGTCCTTCTATTTCTTTTCCATTCCTTCCTTCCACTTTCCTTTCTTCTCATATATCTTTTCTCTCTCCTCTCCCTTTTTCTCTTCCCTCCTCCTATTTCTTTTCCTTTCTTCCTCCTTTTCCTACCTTCCTTTTTCCTTCCCTCCTCTTCATTTTTCTTGTTTTTCTTTTTCCTTTCTTTTTTCCTTTATTTCTTTCCTCCCTCTCCCTTCCTTCCTTCCTTTTTTTGTGTGTAAAGCAGCCCCATTCATTGGATTATTAATGGATTCCCAAACAGTCCAGGCGCAAACAATGCGGCATGAATATTTGATGGGCCATCCTGAGCCGGCCCATTCATCATTTATAACAGGCTGCAAAAACACGATAAAACATTTATTATGTGTTTATAGATCACTTCATACCAAAGCAAAGTTGTGTTATAAATGCATTATTAATCCTCCACGCCGTTTATAGGAATCTCTTGTAATAAGGATTTACCATATGTTGCTCTACGACGGGGATAATAAATAGGATGTCGGCAGCTGACGGAAACATAGATGGACGGCCAAGGCTTTTTCCTTCTGGCCGAGGGGAGGAAGCCACCGTCACATCTGCCGGCATTCAGATAAAACTCGGAAATCCAGAGAGCCGGGCAGGAGACCTGGGAGGAAAGCTCAGCAGAGTTCTTAGCTCAAGAGCTTCAGACTGGCCTTAACCAATAAAATTTTGGGCCGCCTTATAAGGCCAGATCCAGCCCAGCGTTGGCCCATTCGTGGGAGTCTTCGGTGTTGACTCTATGTCACTTCTCTTCTTCATCTAAGCCTTATCAAGTAAAGGTAAAGACTCCCCTTGCACAAGCGGGCTAGTCATTCCTGACTCTAGGGGGTGCTGCTCATCTCCGTCTCAAAGCCGAAGAGCCAGCGCTGTCCGAAGACGCCTCCGTGGTCATGTGGCCGGCATGACTCAATGCCGAAAGCGCACGGAACGCTGTTCCCTTCCCACCAAAGGTGGCTCCTATTTTTCTACTTGCATTTCCTACATGCTTTTGAACTGCTAAGTTGGCAGAAGCTGGGACAGGTCACGGGAGCTCACTCTGTTACGCGGTGCTCAGGATTCAAACCGCCGTACTGCCGACCTTTCTGATCGACAAGCTCAGCGTCTTAGCCACTGAGCCACCGTGTCCCTAAAAGCCTTATAAATATGCGCAAATATTCTCCAGGCGCATGAATGCGAATAAAAACAAGGGCATCAGCTCTGGAATAGCTGCGTCGCGTTGCAAGGCTGGCAATGCGGCCGTTGCATTTCACATCGCCTTGTGTAAAATGTTTTATAAGATCTGACGAAGCCCTGAAAATGATCCCGTACTCCCGTATTCTGGAAAGGAGGATTCCGGGGTGTCGCGGGACAGATATACAGGGACCCCTTGACTTACAAACACAATTGGGCCCAGAATTTCCGTGGCTAAGCAAGACGGTTGTTTACGTGGCTCGTATCCAACTTTACGATCGGTTTTTTTTTTTTGGCCAAGCTGTGCAAGCGAATCACTGCTGTCGTTAGATGAATCACACGGTCGTTAAGCAAATCCAGCTTGCTCCATGGACTTTGCTTGCAGGAAGTGAACTGGGCAGGTCGCTAGTGGAGATCACATGATCCCAGGACACTAAAACCGTTGTGAATGCGTGCCAGTTGGTCAAATTTTGATCACATGGCCGTGGGGGGATGCTATGATGGTCATAAGTGCGAGGATTGGTTAGTAAGTCTCTTTTTTTCAGCGCTGTTGTAACTCTGGTCGCTAAATGAACAGTTGTAAGTCAAGGACTAACCTGGAATCCCAGTTCACTCTGAAACCCACCTGAAAATCGATTCCTCCCAGCAATTCTTCAACGGATAATTAGAACTGCACAAAAAACAATGGGTTACCAATCTGCATTCCATTGAGGACCTGTAAACTGCAGGAGTCAAAAAGAGGGCTGGGAAAATATCTACAGACCCCTCACATCCTGGACATAAATTATTCCAACTTGTACCCTCAAAACGACACTCTATAGGGCACTGCACACCAAGACAACTAGACACAAAGACAGTTTTTTCCCTGAACGCCATCACTCTGCTTAACCACTCAAGCCCACAACACTGTCAAACAATTTACTAAGATGTATTACTAACATTCTTCTCATCCTTCCTAGTACCTAACTCTTCCCACTTATGACTATAGCCATGTTGCTTGTATCTTTACAATTTATATTGTTTTATTTTGTTTTTACTATATTTGATCTGATAGCTTATAAGTAACCTTGACTATCACTAAGTGTTATGTATCTTATGATTCTTGATGAATGTATTCTATTTTATTTCTCTTTATGTGTACTGAGAGCATATGCACCAGAGACAAATTAGAGCCGAGGTGGCGGAGTGGTTAGAGTGCAGCACTGCAGGCTACTTCAGCTGACTGCAGTTCAGCAGTTCAAATCTCACCGGCTCAAGGTTGACTCAGCCTTCCATCCTTCCGAGGTGGGTAAATGTTGGGGGGCAATATGCTGACTCTGTAAACCGCTTAGAGAGGGCTGAAAGCCCTGTGAAGCGGTATATAAGTCGAACTGCTATTGCTAAATTCCTTGTGTGTCCAATCACACTTGGCCAATAAAGAATTCTATGCTATGCTATGCTATTCCCTATTCTGTACTCTGTTCTATGTTATGCTATGCTATTCTGTATTCGATTTTGTTCTGTTCAGTATTAAATTCTATTCTCTATTCTATTCTGCATTTCTGTTCTATTCCTATTCTATTGTATTCTATTCTTATTCCATTATTCTACTCTATTCCGGGATTGGCCTCCCTTCTTCAAGATTGCCCCCGTCTCTGAAATTTGCGTTGCAAATCATGATCAAGGAAATGGCAATTAAAAGCCTGTGTGTGTGTGCGTAATTGCAGGCCAGTAATAAACCAGAATCGTTATTTAGTCTGGATGCTCGGCTTCAGATCACCCTCAAATATGAACCAATTAACCTCTTCTGCTCTGAAGCGGGAGCTAAATTAATATGATGAGGCCAAGCCGACTGGCAGCTGACAGCTTCTGCCAAAGACCAGCCGAGGCTTTGTGAAAGGAAAAAAGGTTGATTTGGGAGAAAATGTCACCCAGCTTGGCATCCGATTTTGAAAGTGCTACGGAGAGGAGATTCTCCTTGGTCCCTTCCTGAGCCTCCAGCTAAGTTTAGTTCCATTTGTTTTCTTTTAGCAAGAGAAAACCTCTTTGGGGTAGGTTGTTTAACTTTAAATTGAATTAATATTTTTTTTTTAAATCCTTTTTTTAAAAAGGGAACGAAGCCTTTAAAATGAGCAGAAGTCCCGTTTGGAAACTGAGCCCCTTTCCCCTCCTAAAACCAGAATTATTCTTATTAAACTTACTGCCGGGGAAATACAATAAAAGAATTATATTTTTTTAATGTTACACATAACAACAGCGGCTAGAATCACATATGCACAAAATTGGGAACGCGGAAGCAGAGCCACAGATGAAATAGTAATAAAGAAAATATTAGAATGTGCCGAAGTGGGCAGGTAAACGATGGAACTTAAAAGGATAAAGAAGAATACTTACTCAATATGGGGCTTATGGTAGAATTGGCGAGGCAATGGATGCAGAGGTTAGAGAATTAATAACGACAGAAGTTGAACCAACTAGGAACACAGGAAATTGAGCCTCTACCCTTTGCTCCAAAATCCCAAAACTTTTAAAACTGGGCATCTGGTCTTGATTTCTCCAAATCGGTCTCTTTTACAAAGAGGATACGTTCAGCCGAACTTCCTGGTGCAAAGTAGGTGAGGTTTTAAAGCTACATTCATTTAAAAAGAAAAAAAAAAGGAGGCTCCGGACCACAATTCCTAATTTTCTGGGCTTTAATTCTTACTGAGAAGAAAGCTCAAATGTTTTTGGCTCCTTCGATTTTGTGGAGTCTTTTTTTTTTTTTCATAAGAATGGAGATTTTTTCTTCTTTTTCCTGTGTTTCTCTCTCCTTTTGGCCACAGTCTTCCTGCGCTCACAAGCCATAGCTGCTTCCATGTCCTATGTACATGTTTCAATACAGGCAGGTCCTTGACTTATTGTCAGGTTTCCAAAAGATGCCCTAATTGATTCATGAGCCTCGAGCCAAGTTTCAAAAGAAAACCAGTCGTTTATTAGGAAGACCATTTCGGCAATATCCTAATGCAGCCAGATCCAAGCGTCAGTCTGTGTCGGAGACCACATTCTCCAATAAGATGCCCCCTCACAAGCCTGATGTAATAATCAGAGATAGCAATAGCAGTTAGACTTATATACCGCTTCATAGGGCTTTCAGCCCTCTCTAAGCGGTTTACAGAGTCAGCATATTGCCCCTAACAACAATCCGGGTCCTCATTTCACCCACCTTGGAAGGATGGAAGGCTGAGTCAACCCTGAGCTGGTGAGATTTGAACAGCCGAATTGCAGTCAGCTGAAGTAACCAGCAGTGCTGCATTTAACCACTGCGCCACCTCGGCTCTTTAGCCCCAGATCCCACTCTAGCTGAAGGTATGCGGGGAAGGTACTCCCGCCCCCCTTTCTTCACATGGCAACTATGAGTTGACATTCGGCTCCCCTCACTTTCCAAAAGCGACCTGTGCAAAGCAAAAACAATTTGAGTACAGGTATAGGACACTTATAACTGTTTGGTTCAGTGACCAAAGTTAGAACAGCACTGAAGATTTGTGTGACTTGTGGCTTCCCCCCCCCACACACACTTAACGACCGTTGCGGCATTCCCATGGTCACATGATCCAAATTTGGATGCTTGGCCACTGACTCGTATTTATGATGGCCGCATAAATGTCCTGGGGGTGTGTGTGTCATGTGATCCCATTTAGCGACTTTCTGACGAGCAAAGACAATGGGGAAGTCGCATTCGCCTAACAACCGTTTCCCTCGCTTAACACCGACGGGGATTCACTTAATGACTGTGGCAAGAAAGGTCATAAAATGCTCACTTAGCAACGGTCTCGCTTAGCCTCCCTGAGCTCAATTGTGCCTGTGAGTTGAGGAGTATTATTTAGCTGTGATTCTCAAAAGAGTAAAACCTTTTCTTCAACTTGCACACGGGTTCAAATGGTGCGTAAGCTCCTTCTGCCCCTTTGCCCCAAATCTGTGGGCAAAAATCTCCATTCTCTTTCTTAAGGCTGCTGTTTCTTCCCCCTCTCCTTCTCACCCCCTTTTTTTCTCTTCTTCCTCCACTGTCCTTCCTTCTCTTTTTCTCCCGCTCCTCTCCTGGAACCCGAGCTCGGGGTGTGGGGGGGGGGGGAACCCCCACTAAATAAATGCCTAGCCACAATTAAGAATTTCATTATGATACAATAGGACAGTTATTACACCGGCATAATTATTAAGCCATAATTGCTAATTGTCTTATTAGCATTTAACAATTATGCAAATAAGGGCAAACAGGCTGTAATAGCAATAAAATGACTCCTTTTATTTTTGCACTAATAAAAAGAGATTGCAGATTGCGGCTTCTGATGGCCGTTTTGCTCTTTGGGAGTTTTTATTGGAAATTGCTTAGGAGTATCGGGCGGTCCCAGGGGGGAAGGGGTGGGGGGCAGGGGGCTTTTTTTGGGGGGGGGTGGATGGGAGAGCCAGGGTAAAAACAGCCACATCAAACCTCAAGAAGATCACGTGTTCGGGGTTTTCGCGGTGGGCCAGGTATCTGGAGCCCCGCTTCGTGCTCCAAAATCATGCCTGAATAAATGAAGCACTCCGATGTAGCAATAGCAATAGCAGTTAGACTTATATACCGCTTCATAGGGCTTTCAGCCCTCTCTAAGCGGTTTACAGAGTCAGCATATCGCCCCCACAGTCTGGGTCCTCATTTCACCCAGATAGATAGATAGATAGATGATAGATAGATAGATGATAGATAGATAGATAGATAGATAGATAGATAGATGTGTGTGTGTGTGTGTGTGTGAGAGAGAGAGAGAGAGATATGGAGTGGATAGCTAGATAGCTAGATAGCTTGATAGATGATGGATGATAGGTAGAGAGACAGAGAAAGATAGATGGCTGATAGATAGGATAAGAACATTAGATAGATAGATAGATAGATAGATAGATAGATAGATAGATAGATAGATAGATAGATAGATAGATAGATAGATAGCAATAGCAGTTCGACTTCTATATCACTTCATAGGGCTTTCAGCCCTCTCTAAGCGGTTTACAGAGTCAGCATATTGCCCCCAACAACAATACGGGTCCTCATTTTACCCACCTCGGAAGGATGGAAGGCTGAGTCAACCCTGAGCCGGTGAGATTTGAACAGCCGAACTGCAGAACTGCAGTCAGCTGAAGTAGCCTGCAGTGCTGCACTCTAACCACTGCGCCACCTCGGCTTCTGTAGTTTCAGTAGAGAAATAGGCAGAGCAGAGAGTCAAGCAGAGCGGCGGCAAGCAGCCTCCTTTCCAGCAAACTGTTTTGACACAGCAAGGATCCCTTGCAAATTTTCAAAGGCGGCTATAATATTTCTTTAACGAATAGAGAGACATCTCCACCCCCCTGCCCCCATCATCCTATCGTATTCCTCTTCTGGAGGAAGCCAACTGATACCTTCTCCATGTTTTGGACTACAATTCCCATGTTCTTTTGGTATCATTGCACCGGGAGAAAGTCACGCGGCCCAAGCATCCTAAAAGCCATAGGTTGTCCACTCTGGTTTTTAAATTATTGGCATATTTTTTTTCCCACTAAGTTGCCTATTGGGAACTTCTGGCTTCCCTGGGATTCCTCTCTCAAGCTTGGAGGCAGATGTTACGCCTTCAGCCATCTTTCCTTTTGGGTCTTTGGCCTGCCACACTTTCTATTATTCTGCTATGCCTTTTCTATGGTGGGAAAATGGGAGAGGTTAGATACTAAGTAGCCATAACAACATTCTTTCTAGAAAACCAAGGTCATCCTTTGTCTTTGCATCCTCTGAACCTGACCAGAACTGGATGGGTGGAACTGCCGCATGACAGTGGGAGATTGGACCATGTGATGGGCTTGTGAGTGTGGGAGCAAGGTCATGAACTTTCAACTGGGTGGGGAAAACCGGGAAGCTTTCAGATTCGGGTTTCCCCAGATGTGCCAATATGGCTCTCTTAATAAATTAGAACTTTGAGGAATCCTTTGCCTCGGACTCCGATTTAATTTTGGATGCTACTTGGAACCCTGACAGCAGAAGGATCTGCCCAAGAGGGTCCAAAAAAGTCAAGATGGCCATCCCAGGATCATAACCGAAGCTCTGGCTGCTTTTTGTGTGTGTCGCCAACAGTTATGAGCGGGCGAGGCTGCGTTTACGAGCCCCTCCGGATTCACTGGGCGCCCTGTTTCGCTTCAGCAACTAAATCAATACATTTGCAAAATAAATGTGCTAATAAAACTCTCCGAGGAAGCTGTCTTAATGCAGAGAGAGAGAGAGACTCCTTTCGTGTGGGGCTTCGCAGATGCAAATTCGCGTGAGCTGCAGGGGCCCAACACCCCCCTCCCAACAACAAAAAAAAACCCCATCACAGATGCAACTCAAATCCTGGACGACAAGTTCTGCAATGGGAATAAATTACGCCTGGGGAACTCTTACTTGAAATTCTACTCTTGATTCTTCCGAAGAATCAAAAATATTACAAATAATAAAGAATATAATATTCTAAATAATAAAAATATTCTATTCCGCTCTGAATTGTGTTCTGTTCTGAATTCTATTCCTATTCTACATTTTTTTCTTTATTCTATTCCTATTCTATCCTAATTATTCTATTCTATACTATTTCTCTATTATTCTACTCCATTCCACAGTCTATTCTATTCTACTTTCTATTCTACTCTACATTTTTCCGTAGGAATTCCGCAAAGAGGGGAGAGAAGATGGAAGGAATCAAATTCAGATTCCAATCCTGAAGAGCCATTTTTTTGCAATTGGAATCAATTAAGAAACCCTGAATATTTTTTTTTTACCATATTTGGAATTCTTCACCGATGCTTCCAACTTGGAACTATTTTCCCCAGGAATTCTTCAAAGGGGGGGTTGGGGGAAGAGAGAGAAATGAAGCAGCTGAATTCCAGCTATTTCCCCCACCCCCCACCCCCCAATTTCTCAGAAAGCAAACCAAGCCAGACGCCAAGAAAGCCGCTCTCACAAATCTGGCCGGTCGCTGGCCCGAGTCAATGCTTAAAAGCCACTTGGTGGGCTGGTAAGCCAAATTCATCATCCTTAAGCTGCCCGGGGAAACCACTCCGTGATTAGCCTCGGATTTCATTTCAGGCCCTCTGTGACCACTAAAGCCACGTGCCGAGGCTGAAGCGGCCGAATATAAACGGTTCGGTTTTTTTCTCTCTCTCTGGAGGCGGAAGCAATTTCCGAGAAGGCTGGTGGCTTGAGGGGGATTTGAACGCACACTTGGAATACGGCATCCAGTTTTGGTCGCTCTGATTTTAAAAAAAAGATGTAGAGACTGTAGAAAGAGTGCAGAGAAGAGCAAGCAAAGATGATTAGGGGACTGGAGGCTAAAACATATGAGGAACGGTTGCAGGAATTGGGTATGTCTCATTTAATGAAAAGAAGGACTAGGGGAGACATGATAGCAGTCTTCCAGTATCTCAGGGGCTGCCACACAGAAGAGGGAGTCAAGCTATTCTCCAAGGCACCTGAGGGCAGGACAAGAAGCAATGGGTGGAAACTAACCAAGGAGAGAAGCTAACTTAGAACTAAGAAATTTCCTGACAGTTAGAACAATTAATCAGTGGAACAACTTGCCTCCAGAAGTTGTGAATGCTCCAAGTTTTTAAGAAGATGTTGGATAACTATTTCTCTGAAGTGGTGGGACTTTCCACACTCTTCCTTCAGCGCATTATACGAGGCAACCCTTAACAGGGATCCCTGGGATCCTCTACCCAGCCAAGCTGCCTCCCCCTTACGAGGGGGTCGTCGGACAAGCTCCGGCTAACCAGGTTAGAGGGCATTTCTGGGAATGGACCAACTTTGGAAAGGTCTTAATAAAACCATGGGATCTCTATTCCTTTAAATAGACAACCATTTAAATAGGAGCCAGCCGTGTGCAGCAGCTGCCAAAAAAGCCAACACAGTTCTAGGCTGCATGGATAGAATCAAGATCCCGTGAAGGGTTAATACCACTTTATAAGGCCTTGGGAAGGCCACACTTGGAATACGGCACCCAGTTTTGGTCGCCACCATGTAGAAAGCTATTCTCCAAAGCACCTGAAGGCAGAATAAGAAGCAATGGATGGAAACTAATCAAGGAAAGAAGCAACTTAGAACTGAGGAGAAATTTCCTGACAGTGAGAACAATTAACCAGTGGAACAGAAATTGCCTCCAGAAGTTTTGAGTGCTTCAACACTGGAAGTGTTGAAGAAGGTGTTGTCTGAAACAGTGTAGGGTTTCCTGCCTAGGCAGGGGGTTGGACTAGAAGACCTCCCAGGTCCCTTCCAACTCTGTGGTTCTATTCTAAGGTAGAGTGCCCCTGAATATGGGTACTCCGTCTGCTTATGGCGACAGCTGGCTAATTTCGTCTCTTGGGGTGGGATGGGGTGGGGGAGTAACCTGCCTTTTGGCACGACGGATTGTTACGAATCATTCTTCCCACTTTACTTTTTATACAGTCCTTGACTTAACGACAGTTCACTGAATGACCGTTGAAAGTTGCATGCGCTGAAAAAAAGTGACTTGGGACCATTTCCCAGTGATGACCTCTGCAGCCGCCTCATGGTCAGGGGGTCAAAATTCACCAACTCATTCTTAACGACCGTTGCTGTGTGTCCCAAGATCACACGATTCCCCGCTTGCGACCTTCTGACACGCGAAGTCGATGGGGAAAGCCCGATCCGCTTAACAGCTGGGTTGTTTTGACTTTATCACCTGCTTAACAACGGAGGCCGTAAAACGGGGCAAAACTCAACTTAGCAAACGTCTCACTTAACAACAAGAAATTTTGGACTCGGCTGCTGCGGTTGAGGAAGTTGAGGGATATCTGCATTATTTGGCTGCGATGAAGCAACACCCCCCCACCCCCCCCCAAAAAAAACCCAAGGGAAAACCAAAACGAAGATTTGTATATTTGGAAAGAACATGAAACACGACGTTTTGATTTAAAAAGGCTAAGAAAAAACAGCTGAATTCGTTTCTCAGGAGGTGCTTTCGACATTCAAGCTTGGCAACTTCTAAGGCGTTTGGATTTCAATTCCCTGAATTCTGGGAGTTTGGAGCCCAAAAGTCTTTAAAAGTTGCCAAGGTTTGATACCCCTGTTCAACGGGATGGAATGTGATCCCCAGGAAGACTTTTAGGGTGCACCCTCATTATTATTATTATTTTTAGCTCTCCAAATAAAACGACTCCTCCTGCTTCCCTTGTGCTGCACAGAGGAGGATGGAGAAACATTTTCCTTCCCAATCAAACCACGATCCCGGAATGGAATGAATCCCAGGATCCTTCAAGTCTCTTCTTTTATCGGAAATGTTCCGGCAGGAGGATTTTGGTCTCCTGTGTAGATTTCTTCTCCTCTCAAGAGTTGCTGGCCAGCCACCTTAGACAAGGTTCCTCTTCGGATCCGCTGCTTCCACCCTTCATATCGTGGCCTCCATGTGCAGAATCTTCAAGGCTTCCGAGATTTGGCTGCTGGTGTCCATCTGCCCGTACATGCCCACCAGGAAAGCCCTCTGTAACAGGGCTGCTGCGTGTTCTGCGAGGGGTGGGGGTGTGGGTGGGAGGGAAAGGTTAGGGAAACAGAGGGAAACGAAACACCTTAACGCTCCTCCTTAGTTGAAGAATGTCTCCTTAGATTAGGTTAGATTAGTTTTATTTATATGCCACCCTTTTCCGGGAGGGACTCAGGGCGGCAAACAACTCAAAGGGGGAAAAGGGGAACATAGAACACAATACAAGTAGTTAAAATAGCCAAGAATCACACAACCACACAGGTCGAGAGGGGAGGGGAACTCATCAACCCCAGGCCTGCCGGCAAAGCCAGGTTTTGACAGCTTTTCGGAAGGCCTGGAGAGAGGTGAGGGTCCGAATCCCTGCGGGGAGTTCATTCCAGAGGGCCGGAGCTGCCACAGAGAAGGCCCTCCCCCGGGTAATAGCCAGGTGGCATTGGCTGGTAGACAGAACCCGGAGGAGGCCAACCCTGTGAGATCTAATGGGTCTTTGGGAGGTAATTGGCAGCAGGCGGTCTCTCAAGTACCCAGGTTCAATACCATAAAGGAAACTTCCAGCTCCCTGGGATGGTCTCACCACAGCCGCAGCGGAAGCACTTTCATCGTTCGCTTCCATTTGGCATCAAAATATAATCTATATCCCATTGCTATTCTATGGCTTCGTCTTGTGGTGATTTTATTATAAAAGGCTCCCCTCGCACACATATGTACTAGTCGTTCCCGACTCTAGGGGGCGGTGCTCATCTCCGTTTCAAAGCCGAAGAGCCAGCGCTGTCCGAAGACGTCTCCGTGGTCATGTGTCTGGCATGACTCAACGCCAAAGGCGCACGGAAGACTGTTCCCTTCCCACCAAAGGTGGTTCCTATTTTTCTACTCGCATTTTTAACCTGCTTTTGAACTGCTAGGTTGGCAGAAGCTGGGACAAGTCACGGGAACTCACTCCGTTACGCGGTGCTAGGGATTCGAACCGCCGAACTGCCTACCTTTCTGATCGACAAGCTCAACGTCTTAGCCCCTGAGCCATAGCTTTTATCTTAATTTAATATTTTATCTCCTATATTGCATTGCCCACATATTACATGCCTATCTTTCTCTCTCTCTCTTGTCTGTCTGTCTGTCTACCTATCATCTAATCCATTTCTCTCTCTATCTCTCTCTATTCGCCCGAACCGGCAGGAAAAAAGTGCTTTAAAAAGTGGAAATAGCAATAGCAATAGCAGTTATATACCGCTTCATAGGGCTTTCAGCCCTCTCTAAGCGGTTTACAGAGTCAGCATATCGCCCCCAACAACAATCCGGGTCCTCATTTCACCCACCTCGGAAGGATGGAAGGCTGAGTCAACCTTTGAGCCGGTGAGATTTGAACAGCCGAACTGCAGAACTGCAGTCAGCTGAAGTAGCCTGCAGTGCTGCATTTAACCACTGCGCCACCTCGGCTCTTTTAAAGTTGCCCATGCTCACCCAGTCACATGACCACTTCCCCCACCAAGCCACGCACACAGAATCGGTGGTGGTGGTGGGGGAAATGTAGATGTCACCACTGTAGGTGCCAGGTCAGAAGAGTGTCGGGCTCACCTTGGCAAAGGAGGGTGTATTCGGGCAGGTTTCTCAGGGCGGTCTGGACGACTTCAAAGTCGCAGCTGCCGAGACAGTACATGAAGGTGGGCAGGAAATCAGCCGCGATGCTGCAGGTTTGGAAAAAAAGGAAAGGAGGAGAGAAAGAGAAAGAACCGAGGAGGGTAAGAATCAAGGGTAACCTTTTGTTAGATCAGCCCACCCAGACGATGTAGGGTTTAGGGGTCTTTTCTGGGGGGGTTCCGCCGCACAGACCTCCTCTTAGCTCCCCCCACCCCTCCAGGTGTACTCCTGGTACCTGGGATTATTCTGAATGGAGCGTAGAGCCAGGTTGAAAGCCAGATTCCGGCAAGTCTCCTCTTCAGAGTTCATCAGTTTTTGCAAGTGAGTCTGAGGAGGAGAGAAAGGGAAGGGAGGGGGAAACATCTGGTGAGCACTGCCAGGGACGGCATGTATAGGGAGCATTTGTGCCGAGTTCGATGCTTCGATTGTTTGCAGATGTTTCATGGCCCAACTAGGGAACATCATCAGTGCTAGAAGGGAGGGAAGTTTGCAGAGAGGAAGAGGAGGAGGAAGAGGAAGAGGAGGGGGGGAGGAGGAGAAGGACCACGACTGTTGGTGTTTGGGGAGTCTATGAATTTGGTTGTTTTCTTGCAGACATTTCATTGCCCAGCTGCAGGGAGGAGGAGGAGGAGGAGGAGGAGGAAGGGGAGGGGGGAAACTACTGTGGGGTCTTTAGTATCCTCTGAACTTGGCTATTTTGTTAGAAACATTCCATCCATCTAGGTGACATCATCAGCACTAAAAGAGAGTGGGCTTTAAGAGTTGGGGGTGTGTGTGGTTTTCTCCTTGGTAATTTGACCAAATTCTGTTTGAAGGCAAGATATTAAACCGTCCCATAAACTACATAAATTACATGCCACTCAGCAGAGAAGATAAAAAGCCAAAAAAGAGAACAAAAAGACCAGAACACATCTTATCCAGCAACTAACAGATAAGCAGGGATTGACCCCAGACAAACAATCAAGCAGAATACAATCCTCTAATCGAGACGCTACCAAAGGGAAAACAACACTCCTATCAAAACTGGCGGGGGGGGGGGAATACCACCAGAGAGACACCCCCCCCAAAAAAAAACAAAAAAAACCAAGAGGAGAGTTAACCTACAGAAAAAAAAGCAAGGATTTCCGGCCTCCGCCGAGCCATCTCGTCGATGTCGGTCAGCACCTCCAAGATATCTGAGAAACGGAAAGAGAGTTCAAAGTTTAGTTCAAAGTTTAATAAATTTATATGCCGCCCAATCCCGGAGGACTCCGGGCGGCTTACATAAAAACAACTCTAAAAAAGAATACTAAAAATTAAAATAGAAAGGGAAAGCAGGTTAAAAAAACACATCATGCACTCAGTCTTAGTGGGGCTGGACCTCATTCGTGAGGTCAACAGCCCCAGGCCTGCCGGAATAGCCAGGTCTTAGTAGACTTTCGAAAGGCCGAGAGAGTGGGGAGGGTCCGGATCTCTGGGGGTAGATCGTTCCAAAGGGCCGGGGCAGCTACAGAGAAGGCCCTCCCCCGGGAAGCCGCCAGACGACATTGTCTAGTCGACGGCACCCGGAGGAGGCCCATCCTGTGTGATCTTATCGGACGCTGGGAGGGATGTTGCAGAAGATGGTCTCGTAGAGAGGAGGAGGGAACAATTTAAAACCAATTAAAAATAAGGGCAGGGATGTGGCAGCTGTCGATTCATAGACCTCTTTCTGATACTCAAAAAAAGTGCCGTTTTACCATGGGGCTACCCCACATGTGGGCAGCTTTTATTGGCTGTAGACAGACATCGAGGCAGTGTTTTTCAACCTTGGCTGCTTTAAGAGGGGAGGACTTTAACTCCCAGGATTCCCAGCTGGCAGGGGAATTCTGGGAGTTGAAGTCCACCCCTCTTAAAGCAGCCAAGGTTGAAAAACACAACACTTAAGGGGGCCTGCAGGATACCCCAAAGACGAAGACTTTCTGGGTGTACAATTTCCAAGGGTCTCAGGGGGGGCTGGCTTTGACTTACCCTCGACGTTCTGACCCCTGGATAGGCTCTTCATGTAGGGGGCCATCTCAGCGGGGGTGAGTGGCGTGAAGAGGGAGACGCTGACCAGGGGCAAGGATCCGGCTGCCGCCTCATCTGAAAACCAGGCAACGGTGTATAAGTCTAAGCGCTATTCCTGTTTTTTGCAAATACGATTCTGGCTGCTGGTAACACATTTACAATCAAAATATTTTAAGTCTTTGTTTTAGATTTCTGGTATAATTCCCAATAAAAAGACCTCTGATTCAAAGTCTATGTGTTTATGTATCATTTTCTCCAACCACATGTGGATTTTAGTCCAGTATCTTTTAGCTTCAGTGCAAGTCCACCACATGTGGTGATATGAGCCCCGGTATCTGATGACATTTCCAACATTTTTCTGATTTATTCTTTGGACATTCTTGCAATTCTCGTTGGGAGGGGTAGATGCCACCTGTAAAACATGCAAATTTTCTCTCTATGCAGTAGACATTGTCATTTTATAGTGCTGTTCCTATTGCAGGCTGACTCTGCTGACTGCCAGCAGTTCGATCCTGACCGGCTGAAGGTTGACTCAGCCTTCCAGTCTTCCAAGGTTGGTAAAATGAGGAGCTGTATTGTTGGAGGCAAGAGGCTGACTTTGTAAACCGCTTCGAGAGGGCTGCAAAGAACTGTGAAGTGGCATATAAGTCTAAGTGGTATCTCGCTGGTGCTACGTACTTTCCAGAGCAACTAACTTCCGCTCCATTGTTCTGTTGAGGGATCTGAATTGTTCACAAACGATTATTCAAAAGCTCCCCTGGCAAATCCACCGGAGTTACCTGCTTTAGGCACCAATGAGGGGATTCACCTCCCAATCATCTGCCAGCAAAGAGACCGAGACTCACCGTTCTTTTCATCCTCAGCTCCGCGATCCGAAGCCCCAGCCCGACTGGGCAAGCTGAGACCAGCCAGAAGAGATTTCAGCATCGCCAGGTCGTTGCTGTCCGAGGACAGGTCGCTGCAGAGAAGCCATAGGTGAGCGCGGAGGCCGTGAAAACACCGACCCAGCTCTTGTGCTCGGCCATCAGCGCCCAACTGGGGGGGCCGAGATGATGGCCTGAAACTTACTGGAGGGGATCGGAGTGCTTCTGCAGGAAGGAGACGGCGGCCGGAGCGTTGGAGGTGATGTACTTGTGAATGAACTGCACGAATTTGGTGATGAAGCAGGCCAGGTGGCGAGAAGACTTCCGGTAGCTCTGGAGGAAAAGAAGAACCGAGCACAGGTGAGGCCTCTGAAGCAGCCCAGGTGTCAGGGTTCCAAACAGCATCCAAAATTAAATCAGAGTCCGAGACAAAGCATTGCTCAAAGTTCCAATTTATGAAGAGAGACATGCTGGCACATCTGGGAAAACCCAAATCTGAAAGCTTCCCGGTTTTCCCCACCCAGTTGAAAGTTCATGACCTTGCCCCCACACCCACAAGCCCATCACATGGTCCAATCTCCCAGTGCTATGCTGGCAGTTCCACCCATCCAGTTCCGGTCAGGTGCAGAGGCACAAAGACAAAGGATGACCTTGGCTTCCTAGTAAGAATGTTGTTATGGCTACACAGCATCTAACTCCGTACAATCCCGTTTTCCCACCATAGAAAAATGCCTAGTAGAATAATAGAAAGTGTGGCAGGCATGAGATCCTAAAGGAAAGAGGGCTGCAGGCCTGACACCGGGGAAAACACAACTTCTAGGATCTTCTGAGGAGGGACACAGACAGACAACCTGGGTTTGGCCCGGACCACTTGTGAGTCGTGGGGGATTTTAGTCGCCTGCAGAATGGGTTAAGATTGAAACCCGTTTCTGCAAAGAGAGCTGCTGTCCCCAAGTTCTGCTCAAGTGTAACCAGGATTCCCAGCTTCTATGATGGGTGCCTAAGAGGTTGGAAGAACTGTGGGAGGCCAGGCCAGGGGTCCTTCTGGGGAGCGTTAGGGTGATCTCTCAGCTGGGTTCATGTGGTTTCTATGCTCTACGATGGCGTTGCTTAGTAGGGCCATGAAACGCCTGCAAGAAAACCACCCAGCTCAGAGAGCACGCAGGACCCCACAGTCATTCTCCTCCTCCTCCTCCTCCTCCTCCTCCTCCCCTCTTCCATTTCACAACCCCCCTCCCTTTTAGCCCTGATGATGTTCCCTAGTTGGGTCATGAAACGCCTGCAAGAAAACCACCCAGCTCAGAAAGCACAAGGGACCCCAAAATCATTCTACTCCCCTCCATATTCTCCCCTCCTTTCTAGCCCTGATGATGTTCCCTAGTTGGGTCATGAAACATCTGCAAGAAAACCACCCAGCTCAGAGAGCACCCAGGACCCCACAGTCATTCTCCTCCTCCTCCTCCCCTCTTCCATTGCACAACCCCCTTCCCTTTTAGCCCTGATGATGTTCCCTAGTTGGGTCATGAAACGCCTGCAAGAAAACCACCCAGCTCAGAGAGCATTAAAGACCCTACAGTCCTCCTCCTCCTTTTCCCCTTCTCCTCCTATCCTTTTCCTCTTCCTCACTCTTCCTCTTCTCCTTCTCCATCCACGAACCCACTCCCTTCTAGCACTGATGATGTCCCCTAGTTGGGTCATGAAAAATCTGCAAGAAAACCACCAAGTTCAGAAAGCACAAGGGACCCCAAAATCATTCTACTCCCCTCCATATCCTCCCCTCCTTTCTAGCACGGAAAAAGTTCCCTAGTTGGGCCATGAAACGTCTGCAAGAAAACCACCCAGCTCAGAGAGCATTAAAGACCCTACAGTCCTCCTCCTCCTTTTCCCCTTCTCCTATCCTTTTCTTCCCCCTCCTCCTCACTCTTCCTCTTCTCCTTCTCCATCCACAAACCCACTCCTTTCTAGCCCTGATGATGTTCCCTAGTTGGGTCATGAAACGTCTGCGAGAAAACCACCCAGCTCAGAGAGCATTAAGGACCCTACAATCCTCCTCCTCCTCCTTTTCCCTTCCTCCTCCTATCCTTTTCCTCTTCCCCCTCCTCCTCACTCTTCCTCTTCTCCTTCTCCATCCACAAACCCACTCCCTTCTAGCACTGATGATGTCCCCTAGCTGGGTCATGAAACGTCTGCAAGAAAACCGCCCGGCTCAGAGACCACCAAGGACACCCCCACAGTTTGACCTTGAGCACCGGAGCCTCTCTTCCAAATGTCGTTCTAGAATGGCAACCAGATATTCTGCCCACTGGACCTGCTCTGAGCTATCACCCAACCCTGCGGGAGACGACGCTACCTTCTTGGTGACGTCCTTATCTGAAGCCGACTCCTGGGGACGAACTCTTTGCTATCCTGGCATGTGTGTGTGAGTCTGTCTGTCTGTCTGTCTGCAGGACACATTCCCCCCCCCTTCCCCAAAGCCGCAGCCCCTCCCCTACCAGAAGCAACTGAATGAAGGAAAGGAGACAGTCCCACAGCGCCCCCTGGTGCTCGTTCTGGAAAACGTGCGGCTGTAAGAGCTCCAGAATTCCCAGCACGTGCAGGAAGAAAGCCAGGTGCTTCTGCTGGCGGAATTCCTGGAAGTTGAGGTGGATCCGGCC
>NC_045554.1:2221950-2226950 GCF_009769535.1 Thamnophis elegans
TGGATCAGGCTGTCCAGCTGCAGAGAGACAGAGACATACCTGAAACAGGTAACCCAGGGAGGCCCAACCTTGGTGACTTTGAAGGCTTGTGAACTTCGGCTCTCAGAATTCCCCAGCCGGCACAGAGAATTCTGGGAGTTGAAGTTTGCCAAGCCTTAAAATACAGGAGGAGGAGGAGGAGGAGGAGGAGGAGGAGGAGGAGAAATAATCTTATGTACACTGAGAGCTTATGCACCTAAGACAAATTCCTCGTGTGTCCAATCATACTTGGCCAATAAAGTATAAAGAATCAATACATAAGAAAAACAGCTGTGAAGGAAGCGGGGATTTCTAAACTTGGGAGAGCCACACAAAGGAGGAATCTGTTAGGAACTTCTGGGCCAAGCCAGAGCGACATTCACCTTACAGGGGCTGCTGTCAGTGGCCCCTTCGCAGGACAAGAGGCTCTCGGGCATCGGCACCAGGAGCTCCGGCAGCTGAAGGTACATCTGTAGGAGGAGATCTCGGCAGTGTTTCCCCATGGAGCTGAAACAGAGATGGAGATTTGATGGAGCATTTCTTGCAAAGACAAAAAAGGAAACCTGCAGATTTTAGGGGTACTGGCATTCCCGTCCAAGGTCAAGTTTTGCTGTTGGGATTTGCAAAGCGCCATTTATTCCCTTGGACGCCAAAGAAAGGATCCCGGGGATTCTGAATGATGGACCGCAGAAGAGCCAGAAAGCAGCTTTGGGATAAACCAGCTGCAGCCCAGAATAGGCCACCCCGGAAAGGATTTCACAGAGACAAGATTTATGTAGAGAGTCACTAAGTCCAGATAACATTCAGAAGTACTTAGATAATACTAAGAAGAGGAGGACAGAAGGAGAAGGAGAGGGGAAAGGGGAGGAAGAGGAAGAAGGGGAGGAGGAGGGAAGAAGAAGGAGGGAGAAGGGGAAGGAGGAGGAGGAGGGAGAGGAGCAGAAGGGGAGGAGGGAAGAAGGAGGAAGAGGGAGGAGGAGGGAAGGAGGAGGAAGAGGAGGAAGAAGGGGAGAAGGGGAAGGAGGAGGAGGAAGAGGAGCAGAAGGGGAGGAAGAGGAAGAAGAAGAGGAGGAAGAAGGGGAGGAGGAGGGAAGAAGAAGGAGGGAGAAGGGGAAGGAGGAGGAGGAGGGAGAGGAGCAGAAGGGGAGGAGGGAAGAAGGAGGAAGAGGGAGGAGGAGGGAAGGAGGAGGAAGAGGAGGAAGAAGGGGAGAAGGGGAATGAGGAAGAGGGAAGAAGGAGGAAGAGGAGGAAGGGGAGGAGGTGAGGGGAAGGAGGAGGAAGAGGAGCAGAAGGGGAGGGGAAGGAGGAAGAGGAGGAAGAGTGGGGAAGGAGGAGGAAGAGGAGCAGAAGGGGAGGAAGAGGAAGAAGGAGGAAGAGGGGGAGGAGAGGGGAAGGAGGAGGAAGAAGAGCAGAAGGAGAGGGGACTGAGGAGGAAGAAGGGGAGAAGGAGGGAAGGAGGAGGAAGAAGGGGAGAAGGGGAATGAGGAGGAGGAGGGAAGAAGAAGGAAGAACAGGAGGAAGGGGAGGAGGTCAGGGGAAGGAGGAGGAAGAGGAGCAGAAGGGGAGGGGAAGGAGGAAGAGGAGGAAGAGGAGGAAGAGTGGGAAAGGAGGAGGAAGAGGAGCAGAAGGAGAGGGGAAGGAGGAGGAAGAGGAAGGAGGAGGGAAGAAAGAGGAAGAGGAGGAAGAAAGGGAGAAGGGGAAGGAGGGGGAGGAAGAGGAGGGGGAGAAGGAGGAAGGGGAGGGAGGAGGAGGAGGGAGGGGGAGGAAGAAGGGGAGGAGTGGGAGGAGAAAGAGCGGAGGGGGAGAAAGAAGAGGAAGAGAGAGGAGGAAGGAGCAACAACAGGAGATTCTTGCAAGGATCTGACTTGAAAGGCTCAGTTACTGTTGCCCATCTCAAAAGTTTTCAACCTTCTGCAGACCCGATTTCCTCTTCCGGTCCGCAAGAGCAAAAGAAATCCCTTCATGCACTTATCGATCTCCCTTCCAGGCAGGCTCACCTCTTTCCCCACTTCTGGATGGAGGAGATCAGGTGCTCGGTGACCCTTTGGATCCTCTGCATGTTTCCATGGCAGCAGCTCAGGAGGAGGGGCAGCCGGGACTGGGTGACCAAACAGCCGCTCTCCTTGGGGTTGGGGGTCCTGCTTTCCGATTCCGCCAGGATGAGCCCCACCAAGCTCAGCAGCTCGGAGGTCCTCAGGCGCAGGACAAACTCTTCCCGGCGTTTCTGTCAGCGGTCAGAGGGGAGGGATCAGGCAGGCGCAAAGGGGAAGGGATCCCGAGGGTTCGGAGGATCGAAACGGATCCAATGGAGACTCAGCTCAGATCAAAGCAAGTCATCGAATTGGATCCAGATCATTCAAAAGTAGGGTTTATGCAAAGAAACATCTGAATTGACTGGAAAAGATCAACTGCACAGTTCGACGGAGTCTCCTTTCGTGGTGTGTGTGTGTGTGTGTGTGTTGGTTACTTGGAACCCTGACATTGTTAGAATAGTCCTGATTGGCAGACCCATGGGAATGAGGTCAGCCAATGAACTAAGTCAGCCGACGGGAGCTTAAACAGATCTGAGTGTGTGCAGAGAACTGAAACAGAAACTTAAGAAGGAAGCAGTCTGTTGCTGTGAGAAGTAAACTTAAGCAGTCTGCCTGGGCTCGTCTGCTGAAACGAAGCTAATTGCTTGTGTTTGCCTGTAACCCTCCAGCCTTGGGTTTACTTGGAAGAACCAGCTGTTGGTATTGTACATTTATTCATCTATTCTTATCCGTATAAAGAAGTGAATGAATCCAGCTGCATCAGTTATCTGTGTGAGCTTTCTGGATTTGAATTTATGCCACAAACTCTGACAGACATCTACAGGGTGGGATGGGGAAGAAGAATGTGGGACTGAAATTACTTCTCCCGACCATACAAGGTTGAGAAGGAACATCACCTGGCATCCCTTCATTTCAAAATGTGTCTTCTTCTTGACTGGTTGAAGGCCCACACCTTCCCCATTCCAACATGAGATCCCGTCATGAAAAAGTCTCAAATACTTGGCTGGGGAGATGCTTTTGAGGAACCCGTGATCCCATGAGCTGGATCGGGCACACACGAACACATACCTGTGGGATCCTTTGGTCCCTCCCTTGCCAGATGCGGGGCATATGAATGCAGGCCCACAAGAAATCCAAGGAAGCCGTTGGGTCAAAACTGTTTGGAGAGATCAAAGTGAGGGGGCAGCATCCAAAAGAACCGCCTCTTTGGCCCGAGTCCCACTTCCCAGACCCCAAATGCTGCCCCGCCTTCCTCTTGGGAGGCTGTTTCCTAGGAAAGAATAGGAGCCAGCTGTGTGCAGCAGCTGCCAAAAAAAAAAGCCAGCGCAGCTGCATCAACAGAGGGATAGAATCAAGATCACGTGAAATGTTAATATCACTTTATAAGGCCTTGGTAAGCTCTGTTGGCCAATGGCAGGACACAACACATAGGCTGTATGAAGGTGGGCAATTCTGGCCCCTTTATGACCTGTGGACTTCAACTCCCAGAATTCCTCAGCTGTTCGGAAGTGACCATTCTTCTTAGTTCTAGGGTTGCTCCTCTCCTTGGTCAGTTTCCACCCATTGCTTCTTCTCCTCCCTTCAGGCGCTTTGGAGAACAGGCTGACCCCCCCCCCCTCTTCTTTGGGGCAGCCCCTTATTATAGGAAGACTGCGATCATGCTGGCTCAGGAATCCCGGGGGTTGATCAGGTCATAAAGGGGCCATAGCTGCACATCCCTGGTCCATAACTATGGTTTGGTCAAAGTCAATTCAGTCAATTCCAGATCTTGTCCCTTTTTCCTTTTTTTCTTTCATCTCTCTCTCACTTTTTCTTTCTTTTCTTTTTTTCTTTCTTCCTTTCTTTCTCTTTCTGCATGTGTGTGTGTGTGTGTGTGTGTGTGTGTGTGTCAGTGGTGGGTTTCAAAAAATTTTGGAACCTCTTCTGTAGGTGTGGCCTGCTTTCTGGTAAAAACCTCTTCTAACTGGTTCGGTAGATTTGACCCACCTCTGCCCCTTCCCCACCGGAGAGCGAACGTCGGGCTAGAACGGAGTGGAACTTTCTACCAGCTCACTGGACCAGAATGTGGGTTGTTGGCCGGGTCTTCTACGAATGGGTGGCCCTGGCAGCCTTACCTGCACTCTTGGCTTCTGCCGAGCATACTCCGGATGCAACGGTGAAGCGTGGTCCAGCTGGACTGGTGTGTCAGGAGGGCCAGGAGGTTCGGGCGGAAGGAGAGGGGCTCCGATTCCGATGAATCTTTACCCTGCGGAGGAAAAAGGAAAGGTTGGGGAAGGGGCATCAACAAGGCAAAGCAGAGAGAGATATAAACGAGACTGGAAAAAAATGGATCGATTATATTTATTTATTTATTAGACTTATATACCGCTTTATAGGGCTTTCAGCCCTCTCTAAGCAGTTTACAATTATTATTATTATTATTTTAGCAAATTGAGTCAGCAACTTGCCCCCACAGTCCGGGTCCTCATTTCACCCACCTCGGAAGGATGGAAGGCTGAGTCGACCTTGAGCCGGTGAGATTTGAACCGCTGAACTGCAGATCACAGTCAGCTAAAGTGGCCTGCAGTACTGCACCCTAACCACTGCGCCACCTCGGCTCTTTATATACAAAATAAATATGGGACTAAGAAATTCCAGATAGCTTATGCTTAAGATCAGGAATGATAAAAATTGTTTAAAGTTAGCCTAGCAAGGAGGAGCTAAGCTCAATGTAAAGATGTTATCAATTTCCTATTCTTTTTTCCAATATATTTTAGACTGTTTTTGTTAAAGATTTATACCGTGTATGGGTTCTGGGAAGTCAGGGAAGGGAAGGCTGGGGGGGGAGGGGGAGGGAGGGATGCATATTAGGCTTGACGATGGGTGTTAGATTTTAATGTAATAAGATTGCACATATATACTGTCTTCTCTTATTTTTTCTTTAAAACTAAGATATGTTAAGTATATTGA